>NC_022030.1:58424407-58428419 GCF_000317375.1 Microtus ochrogaster
GGGCTGAGAAGAGCCCAGTGCACAGAACCATCAGGTGCAGCTGCGGACTGAGAAGAGCCCAGTGCACAGAACCATCAGGTGCAGCTGCGGGCTGAGAAGAGCCCAGTGCACAGAACCATCAGGTGCTAGCCTTTGCTAATGTCCCACTTACTGAGGGCTCTGTAGTCGGCCATGGTGAAGTCCCATGTCTTCGTAACAGGATCTGAAATAAACAGAAGGCTCAGCACTTTTTGCTTCCATTTGTACTCGGACATTTTGTAAGAGTTTATTTCCTGAACAGATAGAGGCCAAGCTCAAAGTTGTTGACGGGCAAACTCTCACAGACTTAAAAATCTCTATATGAGACAAATAACAAATACGGGTAATTCTGCTTCGTGTAGACGGAACCTCAGGCCCAGGGAAGACACGGAACTAAGTGGGCTGAGGCAGTCAGGACTGGAACCCAAACCCTCTGAACTGCCGTTTGTTTGGGCAATGGTATGAGCAGTGGCTCTGAGGAGTAGCAGAGCTAGCCACACCCTAACTCTCCCCTCAGATGTTACTCAACTTTACCGAGCTAGTCCATCACTTAACTGAAAGGAAGCCGGGCGGTGGTGGCGCACGCCTTTAATCCCAGCCCTCGGGAGGCAGAGGCAGGGAGATCTCAGTGAGTTTGAGGCCAGCCTGGTCTACAAGAGCTAGTTCCGGGACAAACTCCAAAGCCACAGAGAAACCCTGTCTTGAAGAACAAAACAAAAAACAAACAAACAAACAAAAAAAAACTGAAAGAAAAAAAATCTATGGATTTCAAACTATTGTTTTTAGGCTTCAATGCTATACTACATACGCTACACCTGGCAGAGGAACAGCCTCCTCAGCAAATTAAGCTCTCTCTACGGCCCTGCGCTAAGCTGAGTTTGACGGCTGCGTGAGACAATGTCTATCACAAAGGGAAACGCTGGCTAAAATAGAAAAATGTAATGTGCCAATGTGCCCTCTTAATATTTATGAGAAACTGTTAGAACAGAGTCCAAAAATAGGAAAAAGAAAAAGCCTCATTACCATAGTGTCTGCTGGGCAGAGACTTGAACACAGCAATAAGCTCTTTGTTGTAGCCAATCTTCACCTGAAAACGATCCCCCATCCTTATGCACGTTCCCTGAAGACAGCTTACTTTCTGGGGCGAGGTTTGTAGGTTTTTGGGGGGTCTCCCTTCTGTTCTAGGTGTTTTTCCCCCTAAGGCATAATAGGTGTCCGAACCACTCTGTCCAGAGGTCTTGGCTTCTAACTCGGGATCCCTGGGAAACAGTCCAGAGGAGGAAGCCACTGTGTCCTGAGAGCTCTGTGCTTTAGTTAAAGGCTCCTGGGTTGTGGTAGCAATGGATGTCGACTTGACCTTAAGAGAAGCCTGGGGATTACCCTGATATGGTTTATAACCCGAAGGCTGCTGGTCAGAGACGTTTGGAGGGCCTGGGGCAGGGTTTGCGCACGCTAAGGGCCTCTCTCCCTGGATCTTCCATAGCCCCTTCGCCGGCTCTGGTGTGCTGGGCTGAACATGGTTGGAACTGTGATTAGCAGGAAATGAATTACTGAGATTCTGTTGCTTGAAAAGGACACCATGGCCCACTGGCTTAGAAGGCCCGGCTGGAAGATTCCCCAAAGGGCCGGAAACAGTGGAACCTGAAGCTGTGCCTTGAGGCTGTTCTGATAACTTCTCAGCTCGGCGGGCCAGGGCCTTTTGTCGATTCTCTTCAATCTTTCTCTTCTGCTCCTCAGTAAGTAGCAAGGACATTTTAACACGAATAGGCTTACGCAGGAATGTCACCTTTTAATTGAGCAGCTGGCAAAAGCTGTGAAAGGTGGAAAGACCGACGTAAACACTGTGTTCACTATGCTCCTCTCGGATCTGACAAGCTTTTGTCCCGGGGAACGTGTTAGTATTAGAAAAAACTAAAGGACAAACTGAGTTTTCTTTTATAATTAAAATGAAAGTGTGTGGGCAAGTGCACGCGTGAGTACACACACACACACACGCACAGTAAGTAGCATATGTTAAAATAATAATACTGATGAAAAAGCAAACAGTGAATCCAAAACTGATTGTATTTCAGCTGGAGTATTTTCCTCCCTCCCGTTCCCTAGCCAAAGTGAGTTAGCAGAGCCCAAGGAAGTTTTACTGGGAAGCCTAGCTTCATTAGAAAGCACAAAGACTTCATTTTAAACGAGAAAGGACAATGGATTAGACATACCACCATGGCGTGCCACTTGCTCAAGCAGCTTGTTTCCAGCCTGGAGGAGGGGAAAGGAATGCGAGCCTTGCAGAGACTGCACACTCAACTGTCCCCTTGTATCCGATCCTCGCTTCACGTCTGCATGGCAACCTGCAGGGCCCAACACAGGCCAGAGCAGCAGGCCTTCCAGCCTGATTTCCAAAATGTACCGGCAAAGTGACTCTTGGGAAAACAAGGGGAGAAGTGGGCAGTGGTTACTGTACCAAATACGAAGACGTAAAGGGTGGAGTTCAACTGTCTTCTCACCTGCTACACATTACCATGTTAACTCAGAGCACCGTTTTAAAGTTTTTTTGTTTTGTTTTTGTTTTTCAAAGCAAGATTTCACTGTAGCTTTGAAGCCTGTCCCAGAACTTGCTCTTGTAGACCAGGCTGTCCTCGAACTCACAGAGACCCACCTGCCTCTGCCTCCCAAGTGCTGAGATTAAAGGCTAAAGGCGTGCACCACCTCCGCCCTGTGTTTTAACGTTTTCTTGCCACATACTTGGAAAATACAGCTATTCATTACAAAGTAGGGTCATCCTATACATTTTATTTTATCTTGTACTGTGATTTAATTTACCCTATTGGCTGGACCAGTTCTGCAGTATTTTAGAAGCAGGGGCCAGAACATCCAATTCTCTGCCGGGTACAGCCTTATAAAGTTTCTAAGCACAGGAAATACTCCAGTAGCACTGTGAGTCTTCAAAGGAGGGTCTAGACTCTAAACTTTAGAGGGCTTAAGATTGTATTCTCTGTTAATACTCCCTTTAAACAAAGCACCCCTACAACATCTGTTCTCACAGATGTTACACTATTGCCAGCCAGAAGCAGTTAAAACTTTCTGTCTTGTGCTAGGGTGATCTACCTAACTGCCAAGGTCTGGTATGTTGACTGACCACCCCAGAGGGATGAGAGGTCGCATTAATAAGCCACAAACCACAAATGCACCCCCACTCCCCAACGTAGACATCCCTCTGCTGGGACCTGGGCTTCACTTCCTTTCTGGGGCATCTCCCGAGCCCTGCGAGGAGCGGACGTCCCGCCCCACTTTGTCTCTAACTTGGATCCTTCCCAAGCTCCCTCCTCTAGCCGCATTTGGTCTCGTCCGCCTCCAAGGCCGCTGCCTCCTTCCCAGCCCGCTTTCTTACCTAGCGAGGCCCGGAAAGCGAGGCACCTTTGCAGAACAGCCCTCACCCAGGAGCGTCTCCAAAGCCCTACCTAGACCGTTCACGCTTCTAACTAGACTGTTAGAGGAACTGAAACTCAAAACGCCGCCCGTTCACCCATGTTGGGGCGGACCGCGGGCCATGAGTGGCTCGGCCACAGTGGAACTACATTTCCCAGCAGCCAATACGACTAGAGAGGCCGGTCATGAACGGGGGTTTATAACACATTTGGTGTGGGGCCTTCTGGGGTTTGTAGTTTGAGTCTGAAGGCCTGCCAATTGGCGGGCTAGTGAACTAGAGAAGGTGTGACGTTGAGGGCGGGGTAAGGTATGGTGCCTTGGGAGTTGTTTAGTCCGGCGTAAAGACAGCCAGTGTAGCTTGGCATTCAATGTCAGTGGTATCGCCAGTGGACATCTCAGACATCCAGACTGATTAATAAAGATTTTCCTGACACACTCCTTTCTAATAGTGTTGTCCTTGTAATTTAAGATCCAGCCGCTGAAAGCCGGGCGATGGTGGCGCACACCTTTAATCCCAGCACTCGGGAGGCAGAGGCAGGCGGATCTCTGTGAGTTCGAGACCAGCCTGGTCTAC
>NC_022030.1:58429229-58436039 GCF_000317375.1 Microtus ochrogaster
TCGAACTCACAGAGATCTGCCTGCCTCTGCCTCCCAAGTGCTGGGATTAAAGGCGTGCGCCACCACCGCCTGGCTCTGGAGCGCTTGATTAAAGGTGTGTACCATCACACCCAGCTCTATTATTCTCATTTTATAGATAAGAAAACTGAACCGGAACTGGTCCACAATTTTCTCAAGGCCGTATTCAGCTAGTTTGTTATTCTGGCTCCAAAACCCTTGTATCTATCAGATGTGTTCATAGTTGTCCCCAGTTCTTGAGCAGCTGTGTTCTTTCACCCCTGCAAGGATTGAATATAATATTCTTCTATCATCAGTGTATTGTGAAGGTTGTTATGATTCTGTTTTCAAACATAGTTCATTACAATGAGGTAGCTCTCTGAATGAGGAGTTAGTAGGTAAAACAGCCATATACTTAAGGAGAAGAAGCCACAGTGGTGGGTGTGTCCTTTGATAAGGAAAGAAGATGAGGGGGAGGGAGAAGAAAAATTTCTTTACAGGTGCCAGGCAGCGGTGGTGGTGGCGCACGCCTTAAATCCCAGCACTCGGGAGACAGAGGCAGGCAGATTTCTGTGAGTTTAAGGCCAGCCTGGTCTACAAGAGCTCCAAAGCTACAAAAAGAAGTTTCTTTATAGAGAAATCTAGAAACTCCGGCAAACCACTGACAAGTTAGGTAGGGTGGGATACATATTCCAGCATTCAAAGTTTTATTACAAACCACTGACAAGTTGGGTAGGGTGGGATACATATTCCAACATTCAAAGTTTATTTCCGTGCATTGTTTTAATTTTCTTACAATAATCATATATTTTGTGTTACTTGAAACATTATTTGCTAATAACAGAGGCTGAGGATCAAGTCCTAATAGACAAAGGATTCGAATCTACTGTGAACGTTACAAACTACGTCCACCAGAGAATGCTTTAAAAGCCGGAAGAAAGTCTTTATTACAGGTTGACAGCTATATGGGGAACTTACCGACATCACACAGCCCAGATCCTCACAGCTCCTTAGCTTTTATGCACCAGCCACAGCTCGGTTGGCACACTTCAGTTAGCAAGAACAGTTAGCAAGAAGCAGAACTACAGAAGCCAAAAAACAAGGTTAGTATATTTAGGGCCTTTTCTGGATCCTGGAACCATGGGCCGCGGTGGATTTGATGGATTAGGTCTTGGTTCCCATTTTGGCAGGTGTGGGGCCTACCTCCCAGCTTGTGAGGTGAGAATTGTACCTCTAACGTGGTACCTATTGTGCTAAGGTCTGGGGTCCTGTTACATAAACATAGCCACTGTGCCTTCCTTTTTCATTTGTTTTTAATTTCATATCTCGTCATGTGATTTCCCCTCGGCGTGTCGGTGCTTTTGTTTTATCTGTAAAGACAAAAGACACTGATGTAGGACAACAGCACCTCGTTCTATCTCTTCATTGTGAGAGCTGAAACAGTAATGGATGAAATGCTTAGCGACCTGTGAAATCCTACAACGGGTGGAAGGGGGAGATTGTTAGTATTCAAGGGAAATCTCAGATTTGGTTTCCTTCTACTCAGTGTGAATAGCTGCTGATTTGCACAAAATAGCTGCTGATTTACACAGTGTGAATAGCTGCTGATTTACATGGTGTGAATAGCTATTGATGTACACAGTGTAAAAATGGCTGCTGATTCACACAGTGTGAATAGCTGCTGATGTACACAGTGTGAATAGCTATTGATGTACACAGTATGAATGGCTGCTGATTCATACAGTGTGAATAGCTGCTGGTTCACACAGTGTGAATAGCTGCTGATGTACACAGTATGAATAGCTGCTGATGTACACAGTGTGAATAGCTACTGATACACACAGTGTGAATAGCTGCAGATGTACAGTGTAAATAGCTGCTGGTTCACACAGTGTGAATAGCTGCTGATGTACACAGTGTGAATAGCTGCTGGTTTACACGGTATAGCTGCTGATTCACACAGTGTGAATAGCTGCTGATTATCCCACACCTGCCTTGCTCTTCCTGTCCCTACCAGAGTCAGTTAATTTGTTAAGACCAAGTGCTGTGCCTTCATCATACTTGTCATGAATTCACAGTGCAGCCACTTCACTCTCGTGGCCCACTCCCCCTCCAATAGAACAATATACTGTCCTTTTTGACAAGACAGAACATTTGGAACCATAGAACCCAGGATTCCTGTAAATTCACAGGTCTTGTTCCTAGAAATTCCAATGTAGAATGTCTGGAATTGGATGAAAAATGCGCTCTCTTTTTGAGTGCTAACATCCTAAAATTGAAATAAGTGTTTAGTCTAAAACTCGTCTTCAAAAACCAAACTAATCAGATTCCAATCAACTTCAGGAGTGGCCTGACCTTACTATTATATTTTTGAAAAATCCCCCATAGGCTGATGCTCTGAGAGCTCATTCCTCACTAATGTTGATATCTTGAGAAGCTGTGGGACTTTTAGGAGGTGGGTCTGGCTGGCAGAAGTGGGCCACTAAGGGAGGGATTTGAAGATCACAGGAGGCTCTCGGTGGTTCCTGTTGCACTCTCTTTGCTTTCTGGTCTGCTGTGATGTTGATGTGAGCATCCTCTACCAAGTGTTCTTGCTGTAGGGAACTGTGCTGCTTTACCACCACCCAACACGATGGACTGAACCCTCGGAAACTGTGATCCGAGATAAATCTTTTCTCCCTGAGCTGTTCCTGCTGGGTATTGTGTTCCCCATGACATACAAATAACACCCATTTGGCAGAGTACTGGAATCGATTCTAGGGCCTCATACACGCTAGATAAGAACTCTACCACTGAGCTATATTCCCAGTCCTGTTATCCTCAAGTCTTGATTCTGCTGCCCTTGTGAATTGCACTTAGCTTTCCAGTGTGTTGTTTATTTTGGAGCCAAGGTTTATTTGCAACTTTCTTCATCACTGTGGCAAGATGCCTAACAAAAGTGACCTAAGGAAAACATGATTTATTTTGTCCCTCAGATGAGGGTGCAGTCCACCACAGTGGGAAAGTTTGGTTGCAGAAGCTTGAGGCAGCAGGTCACATGACATCTGCAGTCAGGAAACAGAGCCACGAATTCAGATGCTCCGGCCACTGTCTTCTTTTCATCCAGTCCAGGATCAATGCACAGAACAGTGCTGCCCACATTTAGGGTGAGTCTTCCCACCTCATTTAACCGAATATAGAAACTCCCTCGCAGACTTGCCCTGCGATTTGTTTCCATGGTGATTCTAAATTCCAGCAAGTTGGCAATCAAGATTAACCATCACAGAAGGAGAGGGGCATAAATTAACCAAACTCAGTCTGGTGTTTATATCCAGAGACCAGTGGCTCCTACCTCTCCTGTTAGCCTTCTCCCTCCCCCCTCTGTCCATTGCCCTTTCATCCCCTTTTCCCTTTCTTCCCGCTCTGACTAGTTAGCTATACACTCACGATGAAAGAGAGACACAAAACTGCATTATGATCACAGCAGGATCTGAATATATGAGTTTGTCATTCTCAGGTTTAACCCAACTCCTTTGGGATTCTACGCCCTCCCTGGGTTTTCCTGGACTCTGGGTCCCTAGAGGACAAATGCTGTGTCTAAGACACATTTTTTTTTCCCAGTCTGTAATTACTAATTTCTCCCCACCCTCACTCCATATACTCCAGGGACCTGAAAACAAAGCAGTGGTCTTGCTGATACATTTCCAAAGAATCTCTGTAATTTTCGTTTCTTGACCCATAAAGTAAAATCAGAAGGGACCTCAGAGGATATCAGTCTCCTCCCTTAGGAGTAAAGAAACAGGAGCTCAGAGAGGTCAGCTGGGCCTGATTAACCAGACCAGAGACAGGTGCCTTAGCAGGGCTCTTTCTAGGGCTTAATTAGATGTACAAATGGTCACTGCATGCCTTCCCTTGCCTAATGGCCTGTGTCTGGACACCTAAACGAGATTAAAGTCTCCCTCGGGAGCCTCCTGCTGGTCATGTAAATGCTGGGCTTCCCTCTCCCCGTCTTCAATGCCCTAGAACAGGGCTCGACAGTCTCTGGGGAGGACTTTTTGACAGCCGCCTCAAGGGCACGCCACCACTCAGGTTAATCACACCAAGAGTACTTCGATGAGATGCCGGAGCAGATGCAAGGCTTTGAGACTGCTCCTTCCCAGAGTGCTGTGGGTTGGCAAAGGCATTTGCATATCCAAAGCACAGAGGAGCACTGTGAAGGTTTATAAGGCAAGAAATTCACCTTCCTTAGCCGTTGTTCCGTTCTGACGGATTTAATGACTGAGTGTAGCAGTTCCGCTCCTGTTTGCCACTCCCCAGCCCCCCCTCCCCACAACTCTAAAGTGGCCTAACATCAGGGCCTGCTTCAGGCTCTATACAGAGTTCTGTCCAGAGGCTACTGTGCCGGCCATCTCCCTGTCCTCTGCTTTCTTGCTGTTTGGGCTTCCTAGCTAGGATTACTTCACAAGCCTCCCTCTCAATCTGGCACTTCTTCTCCCTTCTGGGACAACGTCACACGTTCTTTGCCAAAAGCACCCCCCTTGACACCCTGTTTCAATTTTCTTCCACTTGTAAAATGTCAGTTTTTCTGTTCCTCCAATATTGCTGCTTTCATTAAAAAAAAAAATCCGTTCATTCATTCATATCTTCACTTGAGGAAAACTCAGGGACTACACATGGGTGAAGGCACCAGGACAGCAGGCAGCCATAAGAGCCAAAGGATGCAACGCTTCCCTCAGAAAAGTCAAGGTCTAGTGGAGGAGACTAAAGGCCAGGGAGAGACAACAGAGGGAACCAGTTCAGAGCGGCTGGGAAAGGTGGTGTGGGCCCTGAAGGAGAACAGGCAACCACTAGGCCCCAGAAGCAGAGGCAGATGGCTGCCTTACTTTTCCTGGGGAGTTGGGAACAAACCTCAGTCACCTAAGATGGAACAAAGATCGAAGGAATGAGGCCTACTTATAGGAAGGTGAGGGTCCCTAACCATCTGCCTAACCCAAAAGCCTCACTCCACAGTGGGTCATTGGCTTCCCCAGAGCTACATAGATGGAACCCTCCCCTTCCCTTAGCCTTCTGCCTCCTGGCTATTCTAGCCCCTCTGGAACAAGGTTATACACAGTTGGGAGCGGAATGCAGGAAGGGGTGGCTGAAATTTCAGAACCAAGTCGAACGCCCCTCCTTACTCCCTCCGTCTATGAGGAAGCATCAACAGACTAGACTTGTGTGGGTCTCTCATGGGTGATGGTGGCTGCTTTGTTAAGATGCTAACTGCTGTGCTATGCTCAGAGAGTAGCAGCGAACAGTCCAGGCCCACCATAGCAGGACCCAGCTGGGTCTGAGAAACTGGAAGGAGGCTGACGTGATGGAGGTGGGTGAGAGGGGGGATGAGCAACATGGAGGCTTTAGAGGAAAAGATGAGCACTCAAGGGACTGAAGTCTGGATCTTGTCCTGAGGACAGGGGAAGCCACCCAAAGGATTCCTACAGGAATTCTATGATATGATATGATATGATATGATATATGATAACATGGCCCATGCTGCAGAGTGGAGTGTCCACAGGAAGACTTCATGGGAAAAGCCATCAAAGAAGTCTGGGGAAGAGATGATGGATACTAGGCCGCATGGTCAGATTGGACCCCCGTGGTGATATTTTTCATCTTGTTTTATTTTTTATTTTTTCAAGACAGGGTTTCTCTGTGTAGTCCTGGCTGTAGGAACTTACTCTGTAGACCAGGATGACCTTGAAATCACAGAGATCTGCCTTCCTCAACCTCCCAAGTGCTGGGATTAAGGTGTGAGCTACCACACCTGGCCAGGGGCACTATTCTTAATGTTTCCTTTTGCTCCTAGCCAGCTATCACAGATAGTCTTTGGAGACAGGCAGGTTCTGGCACATTTTGGGGGCTGCATCTAGTGAGGGCCTTCAGATGGACAGGGTACTGTGGTGACCGGAGCAGGCTGTGCTCAAGGGGCAGAATTTCTCTTTGGAGACAGGCTGGGTTCTCCCCTCCCTGCATGGGATTAACAGAATAGCAGGTTACCCAGAGGGCAGATCTGCTGTGAAAGCCATTTGGTCTGGGTTTCTCTTGATCCCCTGACTCTTGACATCTTGGAATGGGGATTGATGGAGGCTCAGGGACCATTGCTCCATCCCCCAAAGTCTGACTGTATGCCTGGATCCGATGGCTGCAGGCCTGTACTGTAAGCTGTCCTCCAAGTCCATGACTCTCCCGCTGACGGTGACAGTTGTGAAACTGACTTAGGAAGTTGAGGTAGCACGCTGAACTTTCTTTCGGGCTGTCATTCTTCCTAACATTAGATCACTTCTTTACAGACTTATAAGTCAGGAAAAAGATGGACTTCTCACGGCTATTCGGGGAGAATGAAGACAGAATGGAGGCAAGAGGTTTGCTCAAGCATAGAGACAACACTGGGGTCTAAACTAGATCTTAGATACCCCAGTTCCTACTGACCTACTATGCTGCTCTGTGGTTGCTACAACGGAGGTGAGCTATTAGCATTTGCTAGGATTTTATCCACTGTTTCCATGAGAAATCTCCCAGTTTGTATCTGATGTGAATTGAAAATATAACATTAGGTTAGAGATCATTGGCCAATTACAACATCCCTGAAGACCACAAGGGGGCAGATAAAAGCCCAAGAAGGACCTGTGTCCTCCTGTCATGCCCCACCCCCTGGGTCCCTCTTTCTTGATTCTTTGTGTTTTATCTCTTCCTCGCATCTATCAGCTTCTTCTTCTTCTTCTTCTTCTTCTTCTTCTTCTTCTTCTTCTTCTTCTTCTTCTTCTTCTTCTTCTTCTTCTTCTTCTTCTTCTTTTT
>NC_022030.1:58436139-58440318 GCF_000317375.1 Microtus ochrogaster
TGTAGTCCAGGCTGGTCTCAAACTCACAGAGATCCACCTGCCTCTGCCTCCCGAGTGCTGGGATTAAAGGCATGCGCCACCACCGCCCGGCTATCAGCTTCTTATCCTTTTCTTTTTCTCTGTTCATCTACGTCTATATCTGGCCTGCCCATAGCATTAGACTAAAGCTTATTATAAATTATTTGCTTTGTGTTGAATCGCTCCTGGTTTTGAGCTCAGGTCTTTTTGTTGCTGTTTGAGACAAGGCATGGCTGTGCACACCTGAATGGCCTGGAACTCACCAAGTAGACCAGGTGGGTCTTGAACTCATAGAAATCTACCTGCCTCTGCCTGCTGGGATTAAGGGTTTGGGCCACCATACCAGCCTTGAGCGTAGCTCTCAATAGGTTCAGGAGTAAGGGAAGTTTTAGGAGGCTGCGGGACCTGCACCCTGTCTCCACGGGAACGGGAACGGGACCTGCGCCCTGTCTCCACGGTAACTCAGCCATCATTTAATCGCCACCCAAATGTGGCAGATGTGGGATTCTATGGATCTTGGGGCAAAGGTAACTCCTTCTCTTCCTGACGCCAGCATTTCATTTCTCCGTACCAGGAGATCCTGTTCCAGGTTCGCTGCAAGCTCAGATTTGGTTTGTCCACAGAAGAGGGATCCATGGAGCAGCCCCAAGCTGCAGGTTCAGGCGTCAGGGTGGTAATGATACAACACAGCTTCCCGCAGCAAACAGAGCTGTGCACATCTGCACTTGATGGAGCCACTCAGACTAATTCGGGAAGGCATGGTTCCATTCATCATGAATGTAAATTATCCTAATAGAGCAGCTAAGAGCAGAAACGCTTTCTAGGTAACTTATGGGAAGGGACCTCCCACTCCTGGATGCAATAATAGAAAACCACTGGCTATCAGCTCCATTTGGGAAAGAGTGTTAGCATCCTTTCTGATCACTTCCTCGGTCCTTAGCACTGGCTTCCAGGAAACCAGCCCCCTCTTAGGAATCAGCTCAATATTATTTGGGTTTTAATTTTATTTTTCTTCTGTAACCTTCAGAAAAAGTGACTTATTTTTTCTTCACCCTATGTGAATTAAAAAAAAAAAACAGTACATATTTCAGCAAATACCCAAAAGGCTTTTAGATTTCTGGTACCTGTCTCTATTTCTGGATTATGGAAGTGAACACCCGCCCGTCACTACCCTGCTCCCATTTAAATAGGCAATCCCATGCTTCTCTCTTAGGGCTCTTGTCAACTTGCTACAGGCCCCAGGCTCCTCTATGTGTACGTCAGTGAAAGTATTGTCTCAGGCCGGGCGATGGTGGCACACGCCTTTAATCCCAGCACTCGGGAGGCAGAGGCAGGCGGATCTCTGTGAGTTCGAGACCAGCCTGGTTTACAGAGCTAGTTCCAGGACAGGCTCCAAAGCCACAGAGAAACCCTGTCTTGAAAAACCAAAAAAAAGAAAGAAAGAAAGTATTGTCTCAAAAAAAATCCACAAAGAACAATGAACAAATTGCTACGGGGATTTAGTGAGGCACTCTGATCATGGGTACACAGGGACTAGGGAAAAGTTTGAGCTGATGAAGCAGTATCTAAACTGGACTTTGAAGAATAAGAAGGGATTTGACATCCAAAAGCAGTGGGGAGAATGATGGTTATACAAAAATATTCCATCTGATACAAGCGCAAAAGCTGAGGAAAACTTGCTTAATTGAATTAATATTTAAAATAGTATTATTATCTCTATTATTTCATGGCTTTAGGGATGAACCCAGAACTGCACACTACGCAAGCAATCTACCCCTGAGCTACACCTTTAGTGTGAGAGCTTATTGCTATCAGAAATTGACTGGCCAGGATGTTTTCCTATCTGACGCGGTCTTTGGGACCCTATGACCAAGGCTGAGTTAGTGAAGGAGAGCTGGGCAGGCCTCCTGGATGAAATGTGATGGAATTAGGTGTCTCTGTGTAACTCTCAGCTGCAATGAAGGAGTGAGCAGCCGTCTCCATATTAACACAACCGATCCCCCACGAGCCTCCTCACACTCGGTCCCTTCAGCAAGCACTTTATCAGCAGTGTGTCCTAATGACATCTGAGACTTTGAAAATATGCCTCAGCATGATCGTTCCTGCAACGTAGATTTTGTTCACAGGGACTGATGCATTGCAGTTGTTTGGAAGAAATGGGGAGTTTAGCAAATAGTGTCATTTGATTATAACTGCAGATATCGATAACACAATGTTTGGAGTAATGGTTTCCTCACCAAACCTCCCGCTACCTTCCCATACACCAAACACGGGCATCATATAGCACACATCCAAAAGGGTCCAGAGGTCATCTGAAAACTCCCAAAGGTCACTTGGGTCTTTACAGGAATTGAGTGCAAAGCTGTAATAATGGGGATACTTGATCTCAGGAATTATAAAGCCAGTGGCTGCGTGAGCTTCCAAACCAAGTTGGGCTCTAGAAAAGAGTCAGTTTTTCAAGGGTCCAACTCATCATCTACAGAGGTCTTGGCATACACAGAGTGGGCACATTCTTACCATCCAATACATCTTTATCCAGCGTCTCGAGGCTAGGTTTTCCTGGGCCTCTGGGCTTCACCCAACCAGTGTGTGCTGTTTGTGTGATCAGCAAGTCATTTAGGAAGAACCTTTTAATTAAGAGGAGATCAACAATTTATTACATCAGAGCCACTTAGTACCCTGCCATCTGGCCACAGCTCATTCTGGCCCCCTTTTGCCGCCCCGCCCCCCCCCCCCCCAGCTTTCACAGGCATTAAAAAAAAATGACAAAAGAGAAACAGGACACCTGCCCGGACTAGGAGAGAACCATGTAGCCTTTGCTGGAAGCAGAGTGGAGATTCTAGAAAGACCTCTTAGTGTCTAACCTTCTCATAGACTGCTTCTACACCCGCAAAGTGGAGAGGCCCGTGTCCAGCCGGAAGCTCTGAAATGCCTTGCACAGTTGCTGACTTCGTGGAGGTAGGCAGAGAACAGACTGAATCTGAAAGCCACGAGTGAGAAGCTTTGCCATGGGTGATGGTGGCAGCAGTGACCACTACCCTGACCCTCCAGCGAGGCCTCTAGACAGTACCTCCATGGCCACCTGAGACCCATTTTGCTGTGACCCACAGGGACATCCCTCCTTTTTTCTAACTATTCGGGCTGCTCAGCAAACCTATAGTCACCTCTTGGCTCACTCCATGCAAACCCGGATGCCAGGACGGTTAGGGAAGTGCAGCCAGGGTTTTGGGTGTTTGGGCAGGATTAAACAAGAGCTAAGAGCCATCTAAACTAAGAAGAGGCTAAGGGATTAAATTTGGGGGATATATTTAAATATGTGGCCACCAGAAAGGGTCTCGCAGCATGATGTTCTTGGACTCTAGCGTCCAAACACCGAGGAGGAGTCGCCCTCAGAGACCACCTTATACACCACCTCATGCAAAAGCATGAGGATTTTATTAATTCTGTCATGACAGGATCCCTCAGCATTCGGGAAGCCGAATAGCTAGCACAGGCTACTTTTAAAGGAGAAGGCCACAGAAGCAAGGGGGGTTGTGATTAGCTTATTCAAAAGGGCTATTACCAATAATTGGCTGGAGAGCTGTTGCCAGATCAGATGAGGTAAGAGGTCATTTTGACCCCGTTTCACAGGGGACTGAATCAAAACATATATGGGTAATTGTTCAGGAACTGAGTACGTGCGAGTGTAGCTGTTAGGTCCTTGGTTCCCAGGGGAGGAGGGGAAGCACTATGGCACAAAGGCTGAGAGGATTCAGAATTGTCAAAAATGGCTTCAGAATTGTCTTAAAGTCTTACAATGTGACAGTCAGATATGATGTCCTAGAAGTAAAATCACCATGAGCGAGACAGCCAAATAAAGACTCGTATAAGCATAGTGGAGACTGAAGGACCATGAACAGCACAGCTGTCAGAGATGTGATTTTCCAGAATGGTGAACAGCTCAGATAAAGCACGGGAAGAAGCAGCTCACTAAGAGCTTTCAGTCTTATACACTTAGCATATAATAAAAATCACATTTTAAAAGCTCCGTTTATGGGGCTGTGGAGATGGTGGCTGGCTGGCTTCTTTCTTTCTTTCTTTCTTTCTTTCTTTCTTTCTTTCTTTCTTTCTTTCCTTCCTTCCTTCCTTCCTTCCTTCCTTCTTTCTTTCTTTCTTTCTTTC
>NC_022030.1:58440758-58446449 GCF_000317375.1 Microtus ochrogaster
GCGCACATCTTTAATCCCAGCACTCGGGAGGCAGAGGCGGGCGGATCTCCGTGCGCACATCTTTAATCCCAGCACTCGGGAGGCAGAGCCGGGCGGATCTCCGTGAGTTCGAGGTCAGCTTGGTCTATAGAGTGAGTTCCAGAACAGCCAGGGCTGTGACACAGAGAAATCCTGTCTCCGAATGCCAAAAAAAAAAAAAAAAAATGAAGTTACTCAATGTCAATCTCTAGCCTTGACATGCACATGCAAACACGTACATGCATGCCCCCCACATGCCACGTGCATATAAATCTACATACACTGAACATATATGTCTTAGACACGTATACATGAAAAGGTCCTGTTTACATATGAACTGAAGACATGTTATTTTTTAAAAACTGTGTTATTACTGGGTGCATGTATGATGTATGTGTATGGGCACACGCATGCAGTGGCTATCAGAGAACAATCTGTGAGGACAGTAATCTCCTTCCACCTTTATGTGGGTACCAGGGATTGAGCTCAGGTTGTCAGGCTTATGGGTAAGTGTCTGACCCATGTGTCGAAGACCAACTTCAACAAAACTCGTACATTCCAGGGTAGGAGCATGGGGATTAGAATTATTAAGCAAAAAGAACAGAGGTATAAGAAAACTAAGAGTCAGAAACCCAGAACAGCATTGGGAGGGACATTCAGTGGACACGGAATCAGCCTCATTTATTTTCCACACACTTATATACTTCACTCCAAAAGGGAAGAGGGATGCAACAGACTTCGTTAACGTGATGTAAGGAGTAGACTTGAATTCTCTGCGCTTTGGTCCAGGTGGAATGGCTCTACCTCTCTACCCAAAATACTAATTAACCACACCATAGGTCAGAATCTTTCGTTTGTAGCCACGCCTGATATCAACAACTTTGAGAGAGCAAGAATAAGCACTAACTCTCTGACCTCCAGTCAAGGTGGAGCAGGCTCACAACTGTGGGTTCCCACACCCACTCAGCCATCTTGGCATCCCATAAACGAAGCTAGATTCTAAAGCTCCGAGGATGGTAAGTTTTCACCTTTGCAAACGTCTGATGGTGCATTGTGAAGTTGTAAAGCACTTGTCAGATTGCTTCACGGATTGCCAAAGAGCCCGGTGCCTGGGGTCCCGTCTTCTTGCCAAGGGTGAGTCCCCTGCACATCATTTGGGACAAAACACCTCCTGGGGAGTGATTTTGCGCTAGGCTAAATTGCAAATGTGAATTAAACGAAATTAAATTTAAAAATATGACGTGACATAATCAGGAAATCTTAAATTTGAACGGGTAATAAATGGCATGGCATCTTTGCTCATTTTTGTTAGGCATGATAATAAAAATAGTTTTATGTTAAAATAAATACACACAAGTACATGCCAACACAAAGAGGAAATCTATCTCATGATAAAGCTTAAGAGTGACCATTTAAGCACAACATGTCATGACTCAGCCCCCAACCCTTTTCTAAAAATTTCCTTCATATGACCTCCTCGCCACACATAGATCAGAGATCTGGGTCGAATGGGGGCTGTCTTAGTCTATTCTCTGTTGCTTATAAAAAGCACCTGTGACTAGAAAGTTTACTTTTTTGGTTTTTTTTTTTGTTGTCCTTCCTTCCTTCCTTCCTTCCTTCCTCCCTCCCTCCCTCCCTCCCTCTTTCTTTCTTTCTTTCTTTCTTTCTTTCTTTCTTTCTTTCTTTCTTTCTTTCTTTCTTTCTTTCTTTCTTTCTTTCTTTCTTTCTTTTGTTTTTGTCTGAGACAGGGTTACAGGGTTTCTTTGTAGCTTTGGAGCCTGACCTGAAACTAGCTGTTGTAGACCAGGCTGGCTTTGAACTCCCAGAGATCCGCCTTCCTCTGCCTCTCTAGTGCTGGGATTAAAGGTGTGAGCCACCACTGTCTGGCTTGTTTTGTTATTTTTCAAGACAAGGTTTCTCTGTGTAGTTATGGCTGTCCTGGAACTCACTCTGTAGACCACACTGGCCTCAAACTCACAGAGATTCACCTGCCTCTGCCTCTGGAGTACGGGTTTAAAGGTATGTGCCACCACTGCCCAGATAGGGGTTTTAGTAAAATGGAATAAATAGAAGTTTATTTTAAGAGCCTAGCACCAGCATTGGTTTCTGATGGGGGTCTCAGGGTGAACAGTGTCCCATTCTGGGGCTCAGGGAGTATTAGGGACACTGCCTGTCTTGGAAGGCAAGGCACAGCAGCAGGCTCAGGACGCAGGTGATCACATCGAATCTGAAAGTAACAGATGCTTAAGCTTCACTTCCGTTTCTCCCTCTCACTGACTCCAGGACTCCAGCTCATAAAATGATATTTCCTACACTTAGGGTGAGTTGCTGCCTCAACTAACCTAATCTAGAAAAGCTCACACACACACACCGGTCCAGAAATGTGTTTCTATAGTGATTCTAAGTCCTATCAAGCTGCCAATCAAGGTTAGCTCATCACAGGAGGAGAGACAGTAGACAGGAAGAGGAGGAGCATGGGCCCACATGACAGGAGCGGAAGAGAGCAAACCAAGAGAATGGAACTTCTTTTTGAGCAGTCTGTCACACCACACCGTACCCCCGCGCTCCAACCAATCCAGTTCTTCCCTCCCTTCTAAGGTGGTGTACCCGATGACCTAATCACTTCCCACTAGAAGCCCCACCTTCGAAGTTCTGCTGTGTCTCAATATCATGACTCCAGCATACAAACCTGTGCGGTACAAACCTATTTAAACCACAGCAGGAGGACTGGTGGGTGCTAACAGTCACAGGAATGGTACCTAGAGCACAGCCTCATGCGCTGAGGTCTCTAGAGACAGCCTGTTTTCCGCGTTTCTTGAGGTTGGGTAAATTGAATCCTTTTATGGTTTTTGTGACACACTGTAGACACCTACCAGAAAATTCAGTTTATTTGATCTCGGGCCAACTAAACTTGGTGTGTGTTGCTTATAAGATCCTCGATAAGAGCCTCTCTTTCTTGGAACAAACCATACATGAGAAGCAGGTTTGCACTAAAGACAGTCACGTCGGTTAGGATCCTTAGAAGTCAAAGTCAGAGAGAGGCTGAGTTTCTGAGTTTGATTGTATTTAGATAAACTCTATAAAGGAAAGCAGTTGAACTTATGAAATCTACCATCTAGTCAGAATAACTGTGAAAACCATGCTCCAAAGGGGCCCCTAGTGACCCTGTCTGCTTGGTAGTCATATTCCTGTTTTTTCACTTCTTATTCTGGGTAGGACTGCCTTCTATCATCAATCAGATACCACAAAACTCCTGCGTCACTTGTGACCTCTAAGTCGAGGTCCTGAAAGGCATTGAGGCTCCCAACTTGTTCTCCTAGATCACTCACTAAAGAGGAAACTGCCTTGTCTGTTGGCGAAGTCTCTTACGCTACCTGCCAGGAGGGCCATGTGGCGAGAGCTAAAGGTCCTGCCAATGCCCGGCACTGGCTTGCCAGGCAAAGGAGTTGAGTGTGCCATCTTGGAAGCGGGTCCTCCGGCCCTAGCCAAGAACTCTTAGATGAATAAAGCCTGACAACATCTTGGTTACGATCTCCTGAGAGACTCTGAAACCATGAGGAGGTAATAGACATCCACCATGCTTTGAAAATTTTCGTATGCTCCAATAGATAAACAGTCAAAAAACCAAAGTCCCCAAAGTGACCTATAGGCCTCCAGATGGCGGCTTCTCACAATCCTCTGCCTGCATTTGGAATGCTTGTCCCCTTCTTCTCATTGTGCTTTGGATTCCCCCACCATCCTGCTTTCTCTGGAACGTGCTAGCCATGCTCCTGCCTCGGATGCTCTGCAGCTGTGGGCTCTTTCCTGGACCACTCTTCTCCAACATATTCAAATGACTTGCTGCCCTCACCCCTTCCATTTCTTGGTTCAAATTGCATCTTAACAAAGCCTTCTTGATATCGCTCTCTTAAAAGGGGAGCCATCTCCCTTCCCTGGAAATTCCATCCAATTGTCTTGCTTTCTTTTCTCCATGGCCTTTCACACCGATTAACACACAGTAGTGGTCCTAATATCATCCATCTAAATTCAGTTTTAGCACAAGTCACAAGGACATCTAACCAGATGTGCAAAAACATTTGACTGTCTCAGCTAGGGAAATGCTGTCAACTCCTGTGATCAGCCCCTACAGGAACCTGATGTCCTCCTTTCAAAACAAAATGAGCAACTTTTTTTTTCCTTTTTCTTTTTTAGAAAACTATGGCTTGCTGAGTGATGGCGGCACACGCCTTTGATCCCAGCACTAGGGAGGCAGAGGGAGGTGGATCTCAGTGAGTTCAAGGCCAACCTGGTCTACAGAGTGAGTTTCAGGAGAGCTGGGGTTACATAGTGAAACTATATCACAAAAAGCTTTGAAAGGAAAGGGAAGGAAAGAAAAAAGAAAAGAAAACTATGGCTTCCCTGTATCACCGGGAGCTCTCCTAGAAACTTTTTCCATGGTTGTCCAAACTCCACCTTACTGTACTTTGCTCTTTGGATACGCTTCTCATTGAGGAGCCATCTCTCTGAACTTCTTTTTAAATTGATAATTTGTTGTTGCTGTTGTTTCTATTTTAGGTAACAGGGATTGAGCTCAGTAGATAAAGTCTTGTACACAGTAGATAAACTCCCCACCACTGTTTTTTTTAATTTCCATTTTCCTAATAACTATTTGGCCATTTAATGCATGCTAGACATTCACCACCACTGTTTTATTTTCATTTTTATAGTAATTTTTGAAATGCAAAGATTAATCTTAATTAGCCTTTGCCTTTATGGTTTCTTTCAAGAACTTATTTTTATTCATAAGTTTTTAATAATAAAGTTTGCTTTTTAAAGATTTATTTATATTTTACTTTATGTGTTGAATGTTTTGCCTGCATATATGTATATGCACCACATGCATGCTTGATACCAGCAGATGTCAAAAGGGAGCATCAAGTCCCCTGGGACAAGAATTACAGATGGTTGTGAGCCACCATACAGATGCTGTGAACTGAATCTGCGTCCTCTGCAAGGACAGCAAGTGTTCTTAACTTCTGGGCCATCTCAATAGCCAAATAAAGTTTACTGTTTTTTTAAAAAGGAATTTCTGCATTCATAGAGGATATAGACAATTATGACTCTTTTCTACCCCTCCACTCCCATAGTTAATGTCCCCCTTACATCAAGTGTATTCGCCTGGATATTCCCATTACTACTTGCAAATTTATCAGTAGCTTCCAATTCTTTGTTGTTCTTTGAGAATCTCATGTGCTTTCTCTTAAAATCTGTGTGGCTTTAGTAACTGTAGTGGCTGATCAGAGGAACATGGTTGGACTGATGTCCTGGATCCTGAAGCTAAGTCACACTCTTATTGCATGGGCTCATCGAGTTTCAAGTCTCCACGAAAGCAGCCTGACTACCCTACACCACCATGCTGGACAGGTGATGTGGGAGTGATTTCTTATTAATAAAGAAACTGCCTAGGCCCATTTCATAGGCCAACCCTTAGGTAGGCTGAGAACACAGAACAGGATGCTGGGAGAAAGAAGTTGAGTCAGTGAGTCTCCATGATTGTTCCACTCTAGACAGATGCAGGTTAAGATCTTTCCTGGTAAGCCAGCTCGTGGGCTACAAAGATTAATAGAAATGGGTTAGATTAATATGTAAGAGCTAGCCAATAAGAGGCTGGAACTAATGGGGCCAGGCAGTGTT
>NC_022030.1:58447559-58457230 GCF_000317375.1 Microtus ochrogaster
AGAGAGAGAGAGAGAGAGAGAGAGAGAGAGAGAGAGAGAGAGAGAGAAGAATCCAATAGGGTGAGCAACTATCGTGTACCTTTAGGTAGGAGAAAATGCAAACCAACCCTAACTACAAAAGACTTTGAGATAAAAAGCTGCTTTCTTCTTCTAATGGTAATCTGTATAGTATTTTAAAGGCACTGTACATAGAGCTAAGCTTTCGAGATTGACTCTCTTAGTTTAATCCTGACTCCCTATGAGCACACTCCATCGATGCCCTCCTGACTCCTCCCTGTGAGCACATGGCATCGATGCCCTCCTGACTCCTCCCTGTGAGCACATGGCATTGATGCCCTCCTGTCTCTCTGTGAGCACATGGCATCGATGCCCTCCTGACTCCTCCCTGTGAGCACATGGCATCGATGCCCTCCTGTCTCTCTGTGAGCACATGGCATCGATGCCCTCCTGACTCCTCCCTGTGAGCACATGGCATCGATGCCCTCCTGTCTCTCTGTGAGCACATGGCATCGATGCCCTCCTGACTCCTCCCTGTGAGCACATGCCAACGAGGCCTTCCTGTCTCTCTGTGAGCACATGGCATCAATGGTTTCATTTTAAAGACAAGACAATGGAACTTTGAGGGGTTCAGCAATGTGTCCATCACCACAAGGCTAGAGTCAGAGCTTGCCCCTTGGTATTTGGTGTCTAAGTCTTAGCCCAGGATCGCTTTCTTTTTCTCAGATTTTGTCAGTCATCCTTCCTGTTGCTGAGATAGAATATCTGAGAAAATCAACTTAAGGAAAGACTTTTTCTGGCTCACAGTTTGAGAGGGTTTAGTTCATTAAACTTGGCTCTATTGCCGCTGGGATCATGAATGGAGAGGAGGAACCTCTTGGAGAGGAACTCGGTGGAAGAACAAAGTGGCTCGCCTCGTGACTGTCAGAAAACAGAGAAGATGTGCATGAAGGGGTAATGTGGTGTTTTACTCTTATTATTCTTTTGGCTTTCAGGGGCGGGCAGCACCCAGCTCCCAAATAAACCATTCACATGGAGACTTATTCTTAATTATAAATGCCCTGCCTGAACTTGACTTATTTCTAACTAGTTTTCCTTAATTTAAATTATTCCGTCTATTGGGTAGCTGGTCTCTGACATCCTCTTCTCCTTGTTCTCTTATTGCTCCTTCCTCTCTTCCCAGAGTTCTCCTTCTATTTATTCTGTCTGCCAGCCCCACCCATCCTTTCTCCTGCTTCACTATTTACCATTAGACCATCAGGTGTTTTAGACAGGCAAAGAACCACAGCTTCACAGAGTTAAACAATTGCAGCAGAAGCAAAAGTAGCATACCTTAAAACAATTTTCCCCAACAGAAATGTCTAGAATAATAAGATAAACTCTTTAAGGCACAGTCTAGTGACCTACTTCTTCCAACTAGGCATTACCTCCTAACAGTCCATTCAGCTATGGATTAACTCACTGATAAAGTTAAAACCCCCATTATTCAATAAACTCTGGAGACAAAGCCTTCAAGGTTTTATCTTGAAGCCTTCAGGGGACATTTTTAGACTCAGTGTGTGATCGCCTCTGAAAGTTGGTGGTGCTCTGATTTCAGCTTTCGGGAAGTACTCCCTTTGCCAGGAGACACATCTGATCACTTCCTCCCCACCAGACCCTGCACATAAGTATCTCTGAGTCTGTGGGATCCGAGTGTGGATCCAGAGAGTCTTGAACCTTACAAAACTCTCACTCCCGAAAACCCAACTCTGAACTTGGCAACACCAACAAGGCACAGGAAAGCAAGCAGTCCCTCTGAGCCCAAGACTCAGGGCCTTCTGGTTTCAGACACCTGAATGGACAGGGTAAAGTCACTTCCAGGACTCTGGGCATGGGAGGATCAGGAACAAGGACTAACCAACCCATCACCTTTCCCACTAAACTCAATATGATGCTGGCTTGTTCTGGTTGTGTTTGACACACACGAAGGGGAACTCAAGCTATAATGACCTAACTAAGACCCTCGCCTGCGGAGACCCTCATGCCATTCCAGAGCCTCCCTAGAGCTCCCTCTCACTTATCCTGGAGCAAGTTTATGAGGTTGTTCCACACTGTTTTACTTCTCAGCAGCCACCTCAGCCATCAACCCTCAGGCCGTGCCCCTAGGTACAGCTGCCCTACAATTGCTATTGGCTTTACTTCAGTGTCCTCCGGGGAATGAACACTGCTCACTGCTCTGTTACTTGGTCCCAAGTTGGTCCCTTCCCTCGGCCACTTCAGTGTCACTGTGGCCCAGCTGTATAGGGCAAGGAAACTTTTCTCTAAGCCTGGGTTAATGGAAGAATAACTATGAAAACTACGGATTACTAAAACAACTGTCCCTCATCAGATCAGGCTCACCCTTAGGATCAGATTCCTTATCTTGCTCCCAACCTGCCTTCGTCTGACAAAGGACAGCCCTCCTGCCGCCTCAACATACTCATGCTGGATACATCCCAAGCCTCTCTTGGCCTTGGGGCGTTAGCTGAAGAGATGACCTACATATCTCTTTACATCCTTAGAGCCAGTGTAAAATTAAATTTTTTGCCAGAGCAATTGACAATGAGAGCATTCATTTGCTTCAAGGGCAAGCTTTTCTCCTACCCCTCACCACTGAGGTATGTCTGGCTCAGATAAGACAATCACAGGACGGCTGGACATTAATCAGTCTCTTCGGTTGGCTTCTACAGTCTTCTCCATGTATACCTTGTTACACAGTGAGTGGATGACGTGGTCAAAACCAAGGTCCCCCCCCCCCCCCCCGATTCCAGTCCACAGTGGTAGACCAACTGGCTTCTTAGGTATTTAGACAGCTTCCCCTTCACAACAGAGGGTATAAATCCTTAGCACAATTCCCAACCCCATCAACACTGTCCTGCCCATTCCAGTCCAGTGTCTACTCTCAAAGCCCAAGATCATTAATCACTCTCCCTCCTGGCAGGCTCTTTCCACCGGGGAACGCTCCCCTCTGACTTACTCTGCCCACCTCTCTCCTTCTTTCTAGCCTCCGGAAACAGAGCTAAAGAAGCTCGCACCTGTTGGACCAAGGCGGCCAGAACTAACCTACAGTGTGATGATTCTCCTCCGTTGCTCTCGCCCACCTCCCCCACCATCCCTCTACTTCTTAGTACCATGGCAGACCTGACAAATCTGGCTTTTGTATTTCCTCCTGGAATCTGCCAAGGGGTGAGAGGAGGACGCAGGAAAACTCCTGGGAAGGAACAACAACACTTAGCGTGGTCAGCTAAGCTTTGGGATCACTCTGACTCCACGCTGTCCCGTGCATCAGAACAGCTCTCTCTCCTCCACCCAGATCCCCACCAGGGATGAGTCACACCTAAACAGGAATGACTGCAGAGAAGAGGCGAAGGCTGATGCTTTTCCTGTAGTCCCACTACTTTATTTTCTTCGAAGCCTACTACCTAATTTCTGCAAGCCCCTGGTCATGGAAGCATGAATGAATTGAGTGACTGGTGCCTCCGTAGGAAGCTAAGCTATAAAGCAGGCCACTCCTGCTTGCTCTGAGCTTCTTGCAGAATTAGCTCTTTGTGCTAAAAGAGGCGCACTCCTGGGCCTCTCTTCCACTCCCAGGAAACCTCCTTTAATGGTGACCTGCTGGGAAACATGCCCTGTTCTTTGTCATCTAAGACCTTAGCAACTCAAATGGTAGGAATTGAAGGCCTGGTGTAAGAAGGGAGGTTGTCCTAGGCAGGTGGGTAGTGTAGATATTTTTAGGTTGGCAGAGCCTCAGAGAACCCATCAGACCACAGAAACCCTCCCACTCCACCTGTGTGTCAGCTTTAAATTTGGATCAGATTCTGGTGCCACAAAAGATGCTATGTCTCCTGCCAGTGGGAGGGCCCATTCTCCTCCTACACCATCTCTGGCTTTTCTGCCCTTCTGGTATCCAACTGCCTGGACTCAGTCTAGCAGAAAGCAGGCTGCTAGACCAATCTATCTAGACCATCTGTCCCAGGGGAGGGTTGTGGTCTTGCTCATGCCAGGGCCTCCCCAGGCTGCAGAAATGGTTACTCCAGGAAGAATTTAAAGCTGGTATTCACCTCTATGCCAGTCCTCAGTAAGAACCGTGTTCCAGAATAGGAACTTCAGGAAAACGAGGACAATTCTTCAGCTTTTTTATGGCCTCTTTAGAAAATGGGATCCAGTATTAGGCAGGGGATGTGAGGAAACCCGGGCAGGGGCAGGACAGTTAGAACATGTGGCTTCTGGGTCTGGAGCTGCTGCCACTCAGCACCACTAGGGTTAGGAGTGAGTTCTTTGTGGGCTTCAGTTTCCTCTGTAGAGTGAGAAATTTGGGCAGGTTGTATCCAGATCTCATTGCAACCTGATCCAACATGAAAATAGGGCTGACTCACGCAATCTCTACAATGGTGCAGTGGAACTGAAATCCTGGTTATGTGTTTTATTCTAGGCAGAAGCAATTTGTTATATCTGGGGGAAGCATGGAGGGGCCTAACGGCGCTCCATTCCACTTTGTCTGTAGGTACAAATAAAGGCTGGTGGGGGTCGTCCATACCTGAAGCCGACGGAAATGCAGCTGCTGTGGGGTTCAGATGGTTTGTGAACGCTGGCCTCCGACGTACTCCTGTCTTCTGGACTGCTCTGGATGCTTGCTCACACTGAGGCTCTGTCCCTCTCCCACCTGCCTCCCTTGGGTCACGTTTTGTTGGTTGCGAACTGTAGCAAAGGAAAGGCAAAGGACAGCCATGCGTCACAGATTCGCGTCTTTGTCTTTCAGCTCCCCTTTTCTCCTGGGCTCTGCAAGCTTTGTGTGGTCTCCGGTCTTAGGTAGATGCTTCCTCTGGGATTAGAAGAGAGCGTTGAGGAAGTTTCCGGGGCTATGCACATTTGTAGTGTAGTCTGCGTCAGCTGGAAAGCTTTGAGCTGCGGTTAACAAGGAATCTGATTCAAAGTAAATTGAACAGTAAACTTTATTTCCATATCAAAATAAGAAACCCAAAGATGGAATGAGATCCAAGATAGATGACTAAATGCCTCACCCAGGTCTTCGAGGGGGGAGTTTTGCTCCACCTTTCATTGCCAATGTTACTTCTTCTTCCATGGCTTCCTATGGCCACACCATAGCTGTCAGCTGAAATTATAGATGTTACATCCAGACATGGGGATGGACAGGCAAATAAGCGAAATGATCAAATAACTTCTAAGCACCCATGGAGATCAAAACCAGTCATTGCCAACGTTTTCTTCTTTCTCTTCCTACATAAGCAAGAAACTACATTCTCCATGTCTCTTGGAAATTAGTGTCTTGTGACTTCAAGTAATAGGTAATTCTGGGGTGACACATTTAAGAGCTGACATATGATGCTTAATGCCTGATTCTTGTGCCACAGAAATAATGGTGGTATGTGTTACAATAGAGGTGCATGGGCTGAGAGCAAGTTGGATTGCTAAGCCACTACATGAAGACTTGAGTTCTGTAGTCACTTGAATTTCACTAACTTGATGTAAAGACAAGTGAATTTTATTGTGGTTTTAAAAAAACTGGAAATATAGTGCTATTTGTTACTACAGCAAAACATGACCTATCCTAACCGAAACAATGACTGAGACAAAAATCAAGTCTTTCCAAATCACGAGTCTGTCTTTAACCGTTGAGCATATTGCTTTCCTTGTTTCTTCATCAAAGAGATTTTTGGAAGTGATAACCTTGGAAGAATGAGAGAAGGGTAGAAAAGAAAGGGATACTCAAGAAACAATTATCAGAGGAAGAGCCAGGACAGGGTTAGTGCATAACCCTGCCTATTGTTCCTACTATGAACAACTTTAAAAAATAAGAAAATTAAGGAGAATAATCTTTAGAAAAATATTTATAGACAAGGTCTGAAGGATTTTTGATCTTGGCCAGGGAATTAACTGTGGCTATATTGGCTGAACATAGTTTTGTAGCCTTCTCTGGGGAAGCATACGTGAGAATGGCGTCTGCTTTGGAAGGTACGCACCAAGCCACGGATCTGAAAACAGGACAGAGCTCCATTTGGGTCATTTTCTCCCTGTGTGGTTCCCCTCTTTCTTAGATTAACAAGGACAACCTGTTGGTTTAAGGCTTTTTGTTTTGTTTTGTTTTGTTGAGACAGGGTTTCTCTGTAGTTTTGTAGCCTATCCTGGAACTAGCTCTTGTAGACCAGGAGGCCTGGAACTCACAGAGATCCGCCTGCCTCTGCCTCCCGAGTGCTGGGATTAAAGGCGTGCGCCACCACCAACTCCCAGCTTTAACTATTTATTAATCTTAGCTGACTCCTTCTTTCAGTTCTCTGCAACCACTCGCAAGTCCCAAGGACGGACAGACCAAGTCTTTGTATCTAAGTCTGGGGTTAATATTTGTGTTACGGCAAGGCATTTTGTATAACAAATCACACATTATTATGAAACCCAAATTTAAACAGATTGCATAGGAGACAAGAGAAGCTGAAATGTCTTACTTTTCTGAAGTTAAAAAGATACTACTTTCTATTTAAGAAGCAAAGACTTGACGACGAAGATGGTCCATGGCTCGCATGTGCGCCTATATATTAATTAGAACCGAATGCCCGAGCCTACCCGCATCTTTGAGCAGGTGTATGTGGGTCCACCCCCTGGGGAAAGCTAAAAGAGGAATTGCTGATTAGCATGTTTATGCATTTATTGTTAGCTGTAATTACTTGTTTATTAGGGCAGAGGCTTCCCCGCTTATTACAGTCATCATGTCTGTCAGGAAGAGGTAATGTTCTTGAATTTCACAAATGTGCAAATTCCACAAACCTAGCCAGCCTCAGCTAGAACCTACTCTTAATGAAAATGCAGAGAAGTTCATTTTCAAGGAGACACGGGGCTTTTATTTTAGCAAATATGGAGTTTTCCTGTCCAGGAGGACCACACACTTTTAGGTAAAGAGTCTGCGGCAGATTCTGCATTTTTCAGAGTCTGCGCTTTTCTTTATGCATTGTGCAAGGTGATTATGTGATACACGTGCTCTTGCTCCCATTATCTTACCTCCCTCTAGAATAGGAACAAACAGTCCCATTTTCTACATAAACAAAGACTCTGAGAGGCCAAGACCATGCCTGAGCGAGCCTTATGAACGCACAAGCGTGCGTGTGTGCGCATGCGCACACTGCTTACCCACATACCTCGTTTAAGTCCTTTGGAGAACATTGACTAGGCCACTTTTTCCAGTGTACATAAATTAAAGAGGGTCTGGGAAGCGGAGTAATTTCTAAAAGGACCAGGAAGTACGGTCTCTACAACACAAGACAAGAGGCATAGTGGCACGTCCAGACGAGGCCGCTAGCAATGAGAAGAGGCCATGATGTTTGCTGAGAAAGTCTGAAACAGTGCCTTGCTGAGGAGTTGAAAGACTAAGATCTAGGGTCTGGATGCTGTGGACAGGATTGGCCAAGTTAGGACATTAAAGCTCATTAGTTGGGGCTCTGACTACCTGTAGTCCTTTTTGCTTTCGCGGATTTGCTGGGAACAGAGATCGGGGCCCATTACGTGATGCTGAGCATCAAGTGGTCTCTGTGTCGGTGCCAGGGGTCAGGGTAGCTGTAGTCATAATGGGAAAAGCCGGCTGTTGGTGAGTGTCGTGCGCCAGACACCATGCAAAGCAGTTTGCATTCATTTTCTCATTTAATCTTTATCAAGCGCTATGGGGTTGGCTCATTTTGTTTGCAAATGAGGAAACAGCACGGAGACATTAAATGAAGTGACCAAAATGAAAATTCAGAATTGCCAAAATCAAGGTTCAACAACCCTCTTCATGGGAATCAGTGGAGTCCTGAGATGTGTCTCATACGCCAGGCACGTTGCTACTCTGGACTAGTTCATAAGACTATATCCTAAATTCGAATAAGCAGCTCTGTTCACTGGCATATTTACTATACGCAGTTCATAAATCCTAAGTGGGTAGCTTAATGGATTTTTAACCAATATCCATGTAATAGCTTTCTATTTCGGTAATTAGCGGAATCTGGACGGGTAAAATGCTGAATACACAGAACTACTGTTGCAATTAAAAAAACAAACAAACTTCCAAGTAATGTCATTTCGATCATAGTCACACAGCCTGCCTTGGTGTAACACAAACTCTTGTTAAAATTGATAGAACCCAAGTCTTCATGGCCTATATTGTCTGGGAAATCAGATGCTCAAAATATGGCAAGTGCCCAGGGTAGCGTGTGATAGGTCATTATTTGTGTTTTTGTTAATTATTTCCATTCTCTTGCACAGACAAACTTCTATGCTCTCCATATAGGGAAAATAGACACATCCTGTGAACGGCCCAAGAGGAGAGAATATATAGGAGATATATATATATATATATATATAATATTGCTATGTATGTATCTTAAAAAATCAATACATCTATCTGTCTGGCTATTGATCTACATGTATGTACACACTGGGTAGTTATTTAAGAAGGCTCTTTTAAAGCAACGCTGCATTAAGTGGGCCCTCTGTTCAAATGGATATACGTGCATGGCTAAAGTTTCCAGCATGTGGGTATGCAGCACGGCTCACCCGTGAGCTGGGGGCTTGAAGTAAATACAGATTATATTCTGATTAAAGGCTACCAACACCCAAGTATACATACTTCTCCGACACCTGTGATTCCATGCATAGTCACATGTGACACAAACAAATTGATAGGCCATTTGTGGGGTATGGCCTGGGGAGGGTTCCTCCAGAGGCAGAACAAAAGCCCTCAAGTCCCAGGATCACGTGTGGAGTGGACTAGTCAGAAGAAGAGCCCCGAGAAGCATCCGCTAACTTTTTCATATGAGCCTGACTTTGCAGACAGCTATTCCCTTAGCACAGTTGGGAAGCAGGTTCCTTCTGGCCTGTCCACTGTCTCATTGCAGGCTCACTGAATATTTAATGATACCATTTGCCTTCCCAGGAGGAGCTCAGAAAGGCTGAAACTGTTGTGGTTTCGGGAGATGGGCCGCAGGGCTGGTGTTGATACGAAGTAGGCTGGCCAGTGTCCTCTCCCCGGAAGCACCTTCAGACTGGAAACCCTGAAAGACAGTTTGAAGCTGGGGAGATAGCAAGGCAGGGAGAAGAGGCCATCTGGGTGGTTCCGGGCACCAGGGAGGAGCCGTGGGGAGGAAGAAAACGAAGTGCTGAGCTGGTGTCAGATGACTTTACTCTGCCGTAGGATGGAAACTGAAGGCTAGCTCTCACATGGAAGCACTTGGCTCGGATGCAGGTCCGCACAAGGACCATGGAACGGTGAAGCCAGAAAGAACCTCATTTTTCTTTTGTTCTCAAATAAGCATTTTACAGATTGAGAAACTGGAGCATTGCTTATAGATGATCTCTGGAGTCATACAGATATGTAGTGGCCAAAGGTGTTCATTCTGTCTACTTCCAGATTATTCAACAGTCAGCAATCCGAGGGATCTCTCAGATGGGTACTGATGGAGGAAGGTCATTGGTTGATTTAATAAAGAAGCTGCTTGACCTGATAGGTTAGAACGTAGGTGGGAGGAGCAGAATGCTGGGCGGAAGAGGAAGTGAGCTCACAGACTCCTGATAGGTTAGAACGTAGGTGGGAGGAGCAGAATGCTGGGCGGAAGAGGAAGTGAGCTCAGAGACTCGACAGCTCTCCACTCTTGCGGGCAGAGGCAGAGAGCTCT
>NC_022030.1:58457330-58477813 GCF_000317375.1 Microtus ochrogaster
ACACGCGATGAAGCTCCGACCCAGGATGGACATAGGCTAGAATCTCCCTGGTAAGCCACCTTGTGGGCTACAGCAGATGATTAGAAATGGGCTAAATTAATATGTGAGAATTAGCCTAGAAGAGGCTAGATAGATGGGCCAAGCAATGCTTAAAAGAATACAGTGTCCGTGTAATTATTTTGGGTAAAGCTAGCCGTGCGGGCAGTGGGGTGCTGGGGACGCAGCCTCAACGCTCGTATTACTACAGGGTACCCTCCCGCTGAGCTACATCCTCTAGCCATCAAGTGATCTTTTCAAGACTCAGGTCTGTTGCTTTAAATCCTTGATGGCTTCCATGCTCCCGTGGAACTGAATGTGAACTCACTCCCCCTTACTAATGACTTTACATAGGATTCTCGCACCCTTTTACCCCTCCCAAAGCACCTGGCCTCCAACCAGCCATCACTCTCTTGCTCCAGTGTGCCACCATTCCCACCTTTGCTTGCTGACTGCCCTATTGGAACTCTCTGACGCAGTTTTTCGTGTGTGTGTGTGTGGGGGGGGTGTTCAAGACAAGGTTTCTCTGTGTAGCCCTGGCTGTCCTGGAACTCTCTCTGTAGACCAGGCTGGCCTTGAACTCACAGAGGTCTGCCTGCCTCTGCCTCCCAGGTGCTGGGATTAAAGCTGTGCCCCACAGCCGCAAGGCTCAGATATCTTTATCATTTGTTTCTTCTCCCTGTTTGCGTCTAAATTCAGGGATCATTTCTACTTTCCCCCGCCAACACAATACCACCGACTCATCCCCTATCCCATTTCTCTGTCTCTATTCTTTATAGCCCTTATCACTAGAGGAAATTAACTCGTTGTATTTATTTTGTTTACTTGTCTCTTTTTTTCACGCTGGGCTATAAGCTATGTGAGGTCAAAGACAGCATTCTGTCTTGCTGTCTATTATATTCCTATCTCTGAGAATAGTGTAGACTTCCAGTTGCGGAGAAGCAGCTCTCTAACACCATCTCCATTTCACTACCTCACCTCTTATTAATAACGATTTGGACATCACTGTGTCCTTGTATCTGGAGATAACGCGAACTCATGCAGGAAGGCAGCTAGACCTCACCATGGTGGCTGATAACCAGAGGGTGAGAACTCAGCTCTGGGCTTGTTTTTCAGAGTCGTGGTTTTGAAAATTAGAGAAATAACTGCCTGTCTGAGCACTGTCCAAGGTCGGGGTAGAAAACCTGGGCGCAGTGACTGATACTGAATGTCTTTATGTATATGTTATCACTTGTGTAATAAATTATCCTCAAATTCAATGTGTTACTCTCTCATTTGGGGACACTTTCACTAGAAATTCATTGAGAAACATGGGTAGGGCGACATGAATGAAGAACAGAAGAAGGAGCAGAAATAAGCATCTATTTCAAATTACTCCTTGTCCGTGTCTCAATGACAAACTTCAGGAAGGAGAAGGCTAGGGATATTGGTTAAGATGAGGCCTCAATATAGCTGGGGATTTTTATCATCCGTAAGTAAAAGAAAACTATGCTTACAGTGATGATGATGAATGCGGTGGCAGTGGGAACAATCCATTCAACAAATGTTTCTTAGACGCTACTATGGGCCATCATCATGAGACAACAGCAAACCCTGCCCTCGAGGTCTAAACCTCAAAGGAGGCATGGAGAAAATGACACTAGTGTTCCGTTCTCACGAGTTCACAGTCATTTGGGTCGTAGTCTCTATCACTAGAGTCAACGACAGCATCTCAAAACTTTCTCTCCTCTAAGTTGTTCAGGCTGATGCCTGTTCAAAAACAGTCAGACAGAGAGGCAGTACGCTGAGTGCGTTGGAGGTGGACAGTGTAGTTCAGACAGCTTGACACAGATCTGATTGTCTAAAGATTTCTACAGATTAGGGATTCAGGCTCAGCTCAGCTGGTCCCTTTGGTTCAGGCATTTTCATGAATGTTTATGTATGTGTGTGTGTGTGTGTGTGTGTGTGTGTGTGTGTGTGTACTTCATATGCATGCGCGATGCCTGTGGAGGTCAGAGAAAGTATTGAGTCCCTTGGAAATGGAGTTCTGGATGGTTGTGAGCCACCATGCGGGTGCAGGGAACTGAGCCCAGGTCCTCTGCGAGAACAAAAACGGCTCTAAAACTTCTCTCCAATCCTTTTCTCCAGCTCTGTGAGTTTCTATATTTTTATTTTTTAATTTATTCCATTTCCCTCCCTTCTGTGTGCATGTGTGACGTGTGAGTCCATATATGACACAGCACATGCATGCATATCAGAGGACACTTTTACATGGGTTCCAGGGGTTGAGCTCGGGTTGTCAGACTTATGCAATAAACACTTTACCTACTAAGCCATCTGCTGGCCCCAAGAATTCCTATTTTTTAATGAACAGTCTAAGTATGAAGAGGGTATCTGGCCCTGTATAGAATAGATGTTAATAATTTGCATATTAATGGAAATTATGCAATTTTTTCTTTAGAGTCCATGCATTTGAAGATGGTCTATGAAGATATTACAGAATTTGGAAAAGCAATTTATAAGAAAGATTAGCATATGGATGAATTATGTATAGTATTCACTTGCCGAAAGGTCTAAAGCTCAGAGCTTCCTAATTCCTGTAAAAACCTCCCCTGCCTTTGGCACACTCTGTCTAAGCAAATAGACAACAGCCAGCCTGGAGGCCCCTGGAGCTTCCCTGTTCGGAGAATTAAGTAGAACAGTTTCTAGAATGGATCATATTGGATCTCTGGCTGTCCTACTATTTCTCCCTAGACTATTCCCTAGGCCTCTCATTCTGTCACTCTTCTTGAAGTTCATAAGACCCCAGCATATTTGTACGCAATGAAATATATCTGAAAACAACCTCATTTAAAAGAATAAATCCATTAAGGAGCTGAGAACTTTCTGGCGTGAAATGAAAAATATTGATTGCTTCCTACCTGTTAGCAATGAAATCCCATCCAGTTAATTAACCTGCTCAGTGATAAAGTTTATTTTTGCCCTTCACCTTCGTTCCAAATCTTTAAAGCCATTAAAAACAAGTACCTGGTCAATGAATAAATCTTCTCACGGAGAGGCATTTGGAGCCCTCTGTTGTCTGGCTCCAATCACCTTCCTGCCTTTTCTTTTAACTACTTGCCTCCAAGCACCTTCCACCCTAACCCAGTGGAAGAGCTGACGTATTGTGTTCCTGCTGCCAAGAATGACTTTCTTCTCCCGAATTCTTTCTCCTTTTATTCTACATCTTTTAACTTTAACATCAGTTTGGATGTCATTTCCTGAAAAAGGCTTTCCCAGAACTCTGGCACCGATCCCCACCTCCCCCAACTTCTTCCCACCTCTCCTAATTGCTGTTAAACTGTAGGTATTACCTCCCTATCCTGAACACTCCGAAGACTCTTTAGACTTGAATCTACTTCTGTGGGCCTTAAATTTTGAGTGTGCATGTTTTTCTGGTAGGAGACTCTTGAGGATGCAGTTCTAACCAATTCATTTCTGTATTCCCGTATCTTCCAACACCATTCCTTACTGATGATTTGTGTTCAGTAAATGTTTTCTGAATGTTTTAAATGGAGATCCATTGATTTAACATTTTCTTTATGGTTGCTTTTCCTCCTGAGGCTCATGATTCAACATTGAGGGAGTCTAATTCAGTGAGATGTTTCTTAGGACTCGTATTACATTCTAAACAGAATTCACAAGGTTCTGTCTTTCTATAGACAATCCAGCTGTGTTCCCGCCCCCATCATTAGCAGCTTTCTGTTTACAGGGTGGCACAAGACAGTCTGCATACAGGTTCCAAATCTCTCTGAGATGTGGCTTTTCTGTCCCCTACCCCAGTTTACAACACAACACAATTGGAATTAGCATTTCATGGGTATAAAACCTTAAAGCTCAATTTTAGATGTGACAGGTACTCAGTCATTTCACACTGATGGGACAAACATATAGTTTTACTGAAAAAAAAAAAAGCCATTGACCCGTTCAGTTCTTTCCCAGATCACCTGCTGGACTTTGATGAAAATACAAGTGCTGGTCCATACAAGGAACTCTAAGCCATATGGAGGAAGACAAACATGTGATGAGATCAGTTTTATAGAGAGTGACCTGCACAGTGTCAGAGGCAGATCGACGCGGGGCCGTGTAGAGTACAGATGCTTCCAAATAGTTCATTTTGCCGCAGTGTCCCTGCAAGGATCAATCATTTAGGCATTATTGGATGGTTTTTAAAGAAGTGGCACTCTTTTTTATTCCATCTTTTTATTTATTGCATGTGTGCATGTGTAGAAGCATGTGTATGCCATGGTACGCACATGGAGGTCAGAGAAGAACTTGCGGGAGTTACATCTCCCCTTTCACCAGGGATCCCAGCAATCAAACTCAGGTTGGTCAGGCTTGGTGGTGGGCACTTTCACCCACCGAGCCGTCTTGCAGGCCTGGCATAATTTTCAGATACTGACTTTGAGCAGGATCTCAGCATTCATGTCAGTTTGGTGGTGGGCACTTTCACCCACCGAGCCGTCTTGCAGGCCTGGCATAATTTTCAGATACTGACTTTGAGCAGGATCTCAGCATTCATGTCAGTTGCTGGGACATGATTTAGCCAAGCAGCCACGCTTGGTTGGTTGACCAAGACCTAGATGTCGGCCTTTGCTCCCTAGGGCTCAAGGGAATGAATCATTCAGAGACATCTGCAAAAGGACAGTTTCCTTCTGATTCACTGAGCTTTATGCCAATGGTATTTTGGTGTGGCGATCTTACTTTCTACTCTGTCTATAGCTTCAGAATATCTAAATACATTAGCGTAATTAGCTCAGCTATGCACATGACTCACTGTTCTTTAAGTCTGTGACCCTGGGGAAGTGGTGAGTGTTGGGGGGGGGAGAAATTCTAAATTATAAATGTCCAAAGTCTGCAGTTGTAAACACCGAGTATTTATGCAGTCCGTTTTTTTGGTTTCCTTCTCTTTGGGGGCTCTTTGCATTTAGGGATACTCTTCTGCTCATCAGAAATTCCTCCAGAAGGATGGGTAGGGTAATACAAGTCAGAAGAAGAAAAGGTAGAGGAAACTAAAATCAGTTTCAAATTTCTTCTTGCTGGTGGCCGAGTGGAAGACTTGGATGGGGGGGGGGATAAGGGATATAGGTTAGCATGAGGCTGTATTATTGCTTTGGATTCTTATGACTCACAGCTGAAAAGAACATGATGGCTTGAAGATTGTGGTGATGGTGGCTATAAGTAACTAACAAACATATTCCTCATCTCAAGACATTGAGTCAGGCTTATGGGATCACTATGAAACCAAAACACAGCAGAGAATAGGAGGGAGGAAGGGATAGAGAGATAAAGGAAGACAGGGAGAGACAGCCTTTCCCATTGCAGTTTAAATTCTAAAAGGCGAAATTGTTTGAAAGTTTAAAGCCCCTTTTTCATGAGGTTTCAGTCATGACAGATTTAATCCCCAGCAGGTACCAGCTTCGATATGGAAGTCACAAAACTTTATCTTTTCCAAAGCTTACAAAGTGACATTCACTTTAAGTGCTTTTAATGAAGAGCACCATGGATCCTGGTGAAGAGACAACTGTATTGGGTGTACAGGAGCTGAGGGAAGTGGTGGGAGGGTACAGTGAGCAGGGAGCCAGCAGGGAGCCTACCAATAGTACTGTCCACCCGAATCCTTTCCAGCTGGGGGAAGACGTGGGAGTGAGTGCCGGCATCACTCCACCATCCAAGTTGCCATTCTGCCTCTTTTACTCTTCACTGCCTCCTCCCTCCTCTCCTAAATCCCTCCTTCTCTTCGTTACCTCCCTTTCCCCTGTTTCCTCCCCATCCTTTTCCTTCAAACGGTTCTCTCTCCTCTGGCTCGCTCTCTCACAGTCTCTTTCGCTCTCAGCTCCTTTCCCTCCTCCATCCCTCAGCGGCGTCTGCGTCAGGCCCCCACTAGCGTGACGCGCCGGGTCTGGGTGGGAGCTGTCCACTCACCCAGGTGCTGAACGCAGCAGCGGCTTCACTGGCCGCGCTGGTGGAAGTAGCTGGGTGCCTTCTCCGCTCCAAGAAGCTTGTTTCCAGCCCTCGGACCGTCAGTCTACTGCCCCGGCACCTCCCTTCCAGCACCACCCCTTTGGGAACTGAGCCAGGGGGGCAGCAGTCGCGGCGGCGGGTGCTGAGCAACGGCGGAAGACAACACCTGGCAGCAGGCTGGAATCTGATTTGCTTCCTTTTCGGCTTTTCTAAGAGATATATTTATATACGGTTCTGGGGATTCTCCAGGACCAAGCTGGAGCCAAGTGCCGTCTGCCTGACCTTCTCGGCCACACGGTCTCTATTCCCCCTCCCCACCTTCGGCTTACACCGCAAACAAGCCTTACGTCCGTCCGTGCATCTGCGAGGAGAGGTAGCAACAGCAGCGAGCCCAGCCAGCCAGAGGCAGCCGAAGGAGGGAGGGGCGGCGTGGGGGTGGGAGCAGAGAGCGGGCCGAGGCCGCCCTAGGTAGGGGAGCGGGGGCAGAGCTGCCGACAGGACCTGGCAGCCGCCCTCCTCTGCCCCCACCCGCCAGAAGCACTCTTTCCTGATTATCTGAGAACTGAATTGTCCATTAGTATTTTTTTTTATTCTCCCCATCACTTCCCCACCGCCCCTACCCCCCACGCCTGCCTTGTCTCTGGTTGCATGGCAGCACTGCCCTGGAGCGGGGGCTCAGGGCCAGCCCCCCGGGAAGGAAGAGGAGGAGGATCATGAAGCCTGGAGTTGCGACCGCGCTGGACCGCGGGCAGCAGCCAGAGGACCAGCAGGAGCAGCTCCCGCCCTGGAGACACCAGGACACCGACCAGCAGTCGCTTCTGCCGCCACAGCAGCAGCGCCGGTCGCGTGCAGACCCAGAGCAGGAGGACGACGACAGCGACCCAGAAGAGGACGAGGAGGAGAAAGCGAGGCCACTTTCCAGCTCGGACCTGCCTATCTTCCAGCTCTCGAACCTCGCCCGAAGGGACCTTTGATGGAACCAAGGGGAGGGGCCTCGGATTTACAGACTGCAGCTGGAGTGGGCTGGGGGCTGAGGTCATGTAACTATTCCTTTCTCCTGTCCCCTCCCCACGCCCCTCTTCTCTACCTCTTTTCTCTACTCCATCACCTTCCCTTTCCCAAGCACAGCCCTCCTCTATTCAGGACCTTAGGCTCTGGAAGCAAGCAGCCTTTGGAGGGTTAAGGATCTTTTTTTCCTACATTCTTTTCTGGTCCACCGCCCTATACCCCACCTCTTCTGTGTAGCCTTTTGGCTGCATAGGCAAAGCACAAACTCTTTGCCCAATTTCACCTGCAACCAATTCCCCAGTTCCTCTCTTAAAAGCAACTCTGGTGCTACTGGGGGTTAATTGCTCCAGTTTTCTGCCCAAGAGAATTAGAACTTCTCCTAACCTCTGCATCCTCCCCGACGCCCCCCCTCCCCGCCCTCCCCCAAAGCTTCTTACTACCTGAGGAAGCTTATCTTTTCTCTCTCACGTGCAGTCCTGGATTCTTCACCGAGCTGGTTTCCCTAAGCCCAGATCTAGCTGCTCCAAATTTGATTTATAATCTTCTCCACCCTTTTATATAAGGGAGATTTACCACAGCCTAGAGATTTAAGAAGAACCTAGCAATCCTTTCCTTGGGAACTTTTAACAAGTAGACATTGGTCATACATCTCAGTCTTGATGCTTCTTCTATTGCCCCTATTCTGGGGTCAAAGACAGAAAGGAGACGACAGTCAGAGCTAAGTCTGAGGTTGGGGTGGGGCTGCCAGGACAAGAAAAACTTTTTTTTTTTTTACTTTGCGTTTTTCTTAGGAGCGTTCAGAATCATCGGCTCGCAGTTGTCAGTCTAGGAGGTAATTTATTTGCTGCTTGGAGGGGTTGTAAGAAGAACCAATAAGAAGGGAGGTTCTTCTTTAACACAGAAACACTGTGGACCCCAAGCCCCACCCTATCCACCTCTTCAAAGACTCCAGCTGCCCCTCTCCAGTCCTCTGCATCCCCATCACATGCTCATGCCCCTGGGTGGGCTGCTGTGGTGCTGCTGCTGCTGCTGTGGCCGCTATTGCTGTGGATTGTGCACCCCAGCTCCCCAGATGTTGCGCCACCAGGGTCTCCTCAAGTGCCGCTGCCGAATGCTCTTCAATGACCTGAAGGTTTTCTTACTGAGGCGCCCCCCTCCAGCGCCCCTGCCCATGCACGGTGACCCCCAGCTTCCTGGTGTGGCGGCCAACAACAACACCCTGCCGGCTCTGGGTGCCGGGGGGTGGGCAGGCTGGAGGGGCCCTCGAGAAGCCGTGGGAAGGGAGACCCCTCCTCTGCCACCTCCACCACCTTTGCCTCCTTCCGTGGAAGATGACTGGGATGGCCCAGCCACAGGGCCACCTGCCTCCCTGCTCAGCAGTGCTTCCTCCGATGAATTCTGTAAGGAGAAAGCTGAGGACAGCTACTCTCTAGGAAGTAGCCTGGCCAGTGGCATGAGGACTCCCCTCTGCCGCATCTGTTTCCAGGGACCAGAACAGGTGAGTCCTTTCCATTTCCCCTGCTTTGGTGTGTGGTATTTTCCAGGCCATGAAGACTGCCACTTAACTGTTTGCCCTAGGGAACTATTATGCTGTTTCTAGTGTCAGAGACAGTAAGTGTTTAGAGTTTCTCAGTGATGTTTTGGTGAAGCTTGACCAATAGGTGCCGGAAGGAGTCTGCTGGATAACTAGCTCAGTTGCACTTGGATTTTGCACCCTCCCCCAAAGCAAGTCTCTTCAATTCCATCCCCAAACTTCCCTAAGTACTCAGAACAGAAGATCCAGAAGCAATGAAGTGGAGAGACTCAGAGGGACCTTCATGTTTGTTGCTAAAAATCACTTTTAGCTGGTTTCTTGTCGGTAACCCCCTCAATCCATAGTCCCTCTACATTCATATTTCTTCCTTTCCTGAAACTGTGCCAAGATTATGCTCTCCCTTCCTAGTCTCATAGAGTGAAGTCCAAAACCCCTGTTTGTTTGTTTGTTTGTTTGTTTCCTTTGAGGCTACCTCAGTTTGCCAAGACACTTTTTGGTGATCTTGAATTTTCCCTGTGTTGGAATCAGATACTTTAAGCCAGAGTGAGTTTAAGGGACATTGGGAAAGAATCTTTCCAGATCTACTCCCCTTACCTTACACTTTCCCCATTCATGGCATGGGACAGAGATTTTTTTTTTCAAGTCATGCAGGGTCTCCCTTCCTTATCTATTCAGATTTCCACAGACAACCCTCTCATTACTCCAGCTGTCTAGTGTTCACAATACTGGATGGATGTGCTAATCCACGACAGTTCTGAATTGTGAAAACACATAGTGAAGAATCCCAGGAAAACAAGACTCACCTGGAGATCAGGTCTCCTTAGTGATGGCGGAGCGGCAACATTTGATGGGGATGTGGGCAGGGTTCTGTGATCACCTCGGTGACCGCTTCAGTGGTCTCTTGAAGTGGAGAGATCCTGGGTGTTCTTGCATAGGTGTCAGTAGAGTAGGGTGCCACATTGGTGTTCCTGATAGCCCCCTTCTTGCTAACTCTATGAGACAGACACAGGCTTAGCTGACATTTTCATTCATTTTTCCTCTCTTGACTCTGAATGGGCAAAGTACTTAGGGACTGGTGATGCCTGGGGCTACAGCCTAGGCATTGTGAAAGGAAGTGAAGAAGTCTCTCTGAGAGACTGAGGGTTGGGCTCCTCCATTTATGACTATGGTTACCTGAAGCAGCAAACGAAATGCCGGTGGCTCAGGAGGTCCAGGTTGCCCACTCACTATCTTGCTTGTAGCACATTGCTCTATTGTCAGTACTGGGCTTCTATGGAAGGTGTGTGGCTAATAGCAAAGATGAGCCTCGCTCAGGTCAGGATTTGTCTCATTCAGGGACCTCAGCTTTCCCAAAACATAGAGTGATTTTGCTTATTAACTTCCAAAACTATTTCTTCCTCCCCCATATGGGTTGGCACATGTGTGCATATCACAGGGGCTATTGGAAGTGTGCCTCTGGCAAGAGCTCTCTTGTCTCTAGAAAACAGCAAGTCTTGGAATATGTACTGAGATAATATTTCACCTGCTGTGAAATATTCTTCAAATAACTTTATGCCTCTAGGCCTCCATTCCAATTTCCACGAGATAGCACTTGCTTTCCATATTCTTCCTTTGTAGGAGAGCCCAGAAGTGTGAAAATACCTTGTAAGGGATTAACATATTATTAACATGTTTTTCAATCATGGAAAAGCTGCATTTTATTGGAAACAAAGGGGGATCATTAGTAATACCCTAAAATGCCCTCTTGTGACCCAAGGGCTGACCAAGGGCTGGGAACATCTGCTGTTCATCATCCTTACTGTGTGTTATAAATGAAACTCTGAATAAAAAAGCTACCATCACTGGAGGAATGGGTTCTCTTATTATGTGGGGGGGGGGGGGCTGTGTCTTCACTGTGATGGGACCAAGTCAAGCCCTTCTTAAAAATGATTATCACGGGTCAGGTGGTGGTGGCGCATGCCTTTAATCCCAGCACTTGAGAGGCAGAAGTGGGTGGATCTCTGTGTTTGAGACCAGCCTAGTCTATTGAACGAGTTCCAGGACAGCCAAGGCTACACAGGGAAACCATGTCTTGAAAGAAAGAAAGAAAGAAAGAAAGAAAGAAAGAAAGAAAGAAAGAAAGAAAGAAAGAAAGGATTATCGTGTTGGGGGGGGGGTTTACTTGCTGTAGGAGCCTGGGATCGTGCTACAGTGATAACAAGAGAAATGGGAGTTGTTATGTTTCCCAGTTCTCACTTTTATTTATAAAATTTCAATGAGGAAGGAAGACAAAGGAGAGAAGCTGGGGCACTCTAGAGAAAAAGAAAAGAGGAGAGGTGGAGACAGAGAAGGGTCAGGTGGAGATTTCTGTAGTTCAGTTTCTGTTGTGACAGACAGACAGACAGACAGACAGACAGACAGAGATCACTGTCAAGCAGCTGTCTCTCCCTGGTCTAGGAGGGGAGTGATCTGTGACCTGAATAGCTGAATGGCTTGTTTTTTTTTCCCCCTGTCCAAACAAAGGAACCAAAAACTTGCCCTTCCACATACCACGCTTTCATTCGCCACTACTCGAGGATCCAAAAGCTTGACAAAAATAAAGATTTGGTCTCCTCCTGCAAAGTGCTTACAGTAACACAGTGATGGGCTCCAGGGAGATTCAGTTAGGTTCACATTTGCAGGTTTCCACAAAGGACTTTGCATCCATTCACTCGTGTGTACTTATTTGATGGTTAAAAGCCACAGAGTGCCATGGCTCCAGGACTAAACCTCCCTAAGTGAACAAAAGCAGATGAGATCTCTGCTGTCTTGAAGCTGGCCTTCCGGGGGGGGGGCACAGAAATGGGCAAATGAACTAGTAGGCAAACAAGGTGATTGCAGATGAGAACCACAGTGAAAACAAGTAAGGGAAGATCAAACACAATAATGAGTTAACCATGAATGAAAAGAAGGGACAAGATAGTCCATCCACCTTTGATAGGGCAAGCAGGGAGAGCCTCCCTAAGAATGCCCCATCCAATGGCACCTAAATGATGAGGAGGACCCGGCAGGGTACAGATCTGGGGAAAGCCTTCTCTCTGCATGAAACAACAAACTCAAAAATCCAAATGTGAGCAGACTTAGAATGTTTACAAAACAGAAGAGGAGTTCTGGGAGGAGAAGGAAGGATGGGGTATGCTTTGAGAACCTGTTGGCTCCATTCTAGAAAGTTCCTGAGTAGCCATTCCATTCTCTTCTCAGCCATTCGTTCATGTAAGGCTGTGTTCACAGACCCCCGAGAGTGTGCGGCAGGGGCTTTTGCATCTCCCCTTACTCTCTACTCGTGTCTAACCTTCCTAGAAGAACAGGGCACCGTGGTTGATATGGTGAGGCTGCCTGAGGTCAGATGGCCCTAACTGGAGTAATGAACTAGCTATATGGCCTAACTGTGCCTCCGATTCCTCATTTGTACGATAATGACAGTCCCTGCTTTGTAGGATGACTCTGAACACCAAGTCAGTCAATGCTACAACAGCAGCCGTGGCAGTGTTCTGTTTTGGTTATTATTCTCTCCAATGTGAGACAGCGTCCCCTTGCTTTGTTCAGGTGTGCCCCAGCGCACAGGCTAGCAGGAGGGCTGGTGCTGCCGTGGATGGCTTCTCTTGCACGTATAATGCTCTAGGCACAGAGTGCTGTTCCTCTGTTTCCAACACCAAAGTCTTTATTAAGAGCCAACTAGGCCTGCTGCTCTGCCGAGCAGGGGCTAGAGACACGCGATAGATGTGGCCCGGTCTTCTAGGATGTCACCATCTAACCCAGACATCACAGGACCTGACAGAGATCAAGAACACACAGAAGATGAGCCTGAGTGAGTTTCGTTATTATCTGAACAAGAAAGAGACAGGTTTAAAAACAGCCAGTGGGTTGGATACCTATTCAGAAAGAGAGGTACGGAGGATGGTGGTGGGGGATTTGCTACTTTCCCCCAATTAGTCAGGAAGGCTTCTCTGTTGCCGTTGAAGACCAAGTGAGAAGAAACGGATTCCGGCTGAAAGGTTGAGGCTAGGTAGAAAGCAACAGAAAAGATGTCAGAAAAGTGTGGCTTCACAAAGAGACGACACCACCTGCCAGGCTGGGAGGCTATGGAATGCCTGGAGGTGGGGCTCAGGGCTAAGGATGCAGTCTAGAGCAAGGTCGGGAGTAGACACACTCTTTGGATTTAATGAAAAGTAGGAAACCCGTCTAGAGGAATTCAGCAGACTCGTGTCTTTCTTGTTTCTCCGGGGCTAGCTTCCTGAGAACTTTGTTCACAGAGAAAGAGAATGACAAGGAAGGTTTTAGTGTGGTGGGTTATTGAACCATAGAATAAAGGTTTTACAAGGTTCAGAGGAACGTGCTAGATGCACGGAGAACTCTGGGAATGAAGATCCAGAAGAGCAGCTTAGGCCCAGATGATGCATTGGCTCTTCTAGGAACTGCGGTTTGAGTTTGTATTTCCTTGTGTACTTGCTTCATTAATACCTCTTTGTGCAATGAACAAACCCATACCTAAAGCTTATGAATCTTAGACAAAGATGATAATAGAAGCTCTCACACTGTAGGCTAGAATATTTACAAGTAATAAAACCATCTAAACAGACTGTTAATTACAGCTCTCTCCTCTCAATCTGACTACTGTGGATTCAAAGTAAGTAGGAGAATGAGTTTGAAGTTATAAATTTGAGATTTGTCTGAATTCTGCATTGGCCGATGGAGCTATCCACAAACCACTCTGATTCTCTCATCCAAGTTCTGTCCATACCATTTGCTAAACAGTGGTTTCCTCCCATAGTCCTCTCACCTAGGATGGAAGTTTATAGACCTGAACAAAGTCCTCCAGGTTCTAGGAGCAGGCTTATCTCTATCTGGGCAAGAACTCCAGGGTACCAGGTAACTGGAGCACATTCCAGAAGAGGGACCTGGCTCCTCGTCTTTTCAGACTCCTCTGTTGTCAGCTGTGCTTGAGGAGGGAACAGCTATTAACTTCTAAAGCCAGAGGACTTGCCTGGGTCCAAGGGAGGCATTAGGAAAGGACTATAAGATCCCAGGAGAAAGTGACCTGTGTGTTTTTTTCTCACCAGGTCATTAGATCTCAGCCCAGAGCCTGGGACTCACTTCAGTGCTCTAAATTAGGTGATGAAATGTTTGCTCAAGTGGACATATCCATAGTCAAGATAATTGGAAAAAAAAGAGGAATGTTTAGGAGAAAAAGTAAAAAAGCCCACTTCCATCCAGTGCTGAAAGTGTGTTGTATGAAAGAAAGGCCATAAAGGGGAGTGCCTTGGCTGGTGAGGGATCTCCAGGGGAGTTAGTTTGAGCTTTGATATCAAGTAATTCTGTCAACGCTAGGCAAAGATGCCATAGACAGGTTTAGAGAGAAATTTTATGGATGTCTGGAGCTAGAAGATGCTTCTTTCTTGGTTTGAGAGTTTCAGTTCACAAAGGACATGGGTGGGTGGGGGGGGGGGAAGAAGGATTTCTTAAATCCAAGCAGAAAGAAATGACACCCTATCCTGCAAGGCTTATCTAATGTTGGGACATCTTGTCTCAGTAAGCAGAATATTCAAATGTGTCCTTGAGAAATAAATGGACTTTGTCATTGTTTATAGGAACCCCAAATTCTTGGTAGTCCTATGATTGGTGTAATCATGGCTTTTCACGGTGCACGTACCAGGGTAGGGAGCAAGCTCTTCATGCCCGATAGGCAAGACACCACCACGGAAGGAAGAATACAGGTTTCTACTTGAAAAGGTGATCACTATCTTCAGTTTTTCTATTGCTACCTTTTAGTTTCTACTTCCATTTAAAGTTCCTACTTCAGCTTCTATGGGTCCTACTAAAACTGCAAGCTCCAAGGACCCTTTCTTCATCTTAATGCTAATTCTTCATTACCGATGCTCTAATGTCTGCTGGGCATTGATATAAAGATGCTCAAACCTCACAGCCAGGTACTGGATATTTTGCCGATTTGGGTATTATTGACGTGCACAGACCATGCTTATGAAAATACCAGAATATGTCTCTTTCTCTCTGTCTCTGTCTTTTTCTATCTCTTTCACACATACACACACACAGACAGAGAGAAAGAGAGCAAGAGAAAGTGAGCAAGAGATAGAGAGAGGGAGAGAGAGGGATGGGTTGGGGGAAGACACTCACCGTCTTGACAGCTGTACAATCAATTATCTGTTGATCCTTCTCACCCGTGGTTCTCAGCCCTCCTAATGCTGCGACCCTTTGATACAGTTCTTCATGTTGTAGTGATCCCCAAACCCAAGATTATTTTTGTGGCTGCTTCATAACTGTAATTCCGCCACCATTGTGAATCGTTATGTAAACGTCTGCTATGCAGGATATCAGATATATGACCCCTGTGAAAGAATCACTTGCCACGCCCCAAAGGGGTCATGACCCACAGGTTGTGAACCGCGGTTCCACCTGTTGCTCTCTAGAGTGATCTTGCACTTGCAAGTCTGCATCAGTTTGGGAAGCTTTGACTCACTTATTGGGTGTGGCTTCAGGCTCAGCCATTCGTCTAGAGAGTTACTTAATACAGCTGGAAGGGCAGGAAGTTGAGAAATATGGATTCTGAGAGAGCCCGAGAGAAGGTAAACATGGGGAATAGCTGAGAACGTGGTTGGAGAAGCCCATTTGTATCCGATGAGTGTAGGACAGGGAAGGAAGCTGAAGGAAGGGGGCATCCTAGAAGGGCTGAGGGAATGAGTGAGCACTTCTTGTTTGATGGAGAGAAAGCCTGAAGGTAAAGGAGCTGGCAAGTGAACATTGGGTGGCCCAAGCTGCACGGCGTCCCCTCCCCTACACGAGATGAATTGTATGCAAGGCAGGATGTGCATATATACATATATATTATATCCAGTGCACATTTGATATCTCCTTGTTTGGATGTGAAAAGCAAAAATGGATGTACACAAGGGAGCTAACCTCGTGACAAAATTGAATAAATTGGGTTTTCCAGAATATCTTTTACTTGTTCTTTAGATGTGCTTTATACATACACGACAATTTCATATAGAGAGAGTATGTATTGATGTTATCTACCCCTGACTCTCCTCCCACTCCCTCGGACTGTCCTCCAAAATAACCCTTTCCACTTTCATTTCATATCTTCTCCTTTTTATTTTCTTCTTCTTCCTCTTCCTCTTCTCCTCCTTTTTTTTTTTTTGTTTGTTTTTTTGGGACAGGGTTTCTTTGTGTAGCTTTGGAGCCTGTCGTGGAACTCACTCTGTAGGCCAGGCTGGCCTCAAACTCACAGAGAGCCTCTGCCTCCCGAGTGCTGAGATTAAAGGTGTGTGTCATCACTGCCTGGTCTTTTTTTCTTTTCTAACCCACTGAGTCCAAACAGTGATGCCTGTTAGAATTCTTGATCTCGTGTGGGTGGCCACAGCGCAGGGAGTTCATGAGAGCGGCGACTGTATCATGTCCAGAAGGCAGCATCCCAGAGCATTCTCCCATCATCCAGCTCTTACGTTCTTCCCCCCTCCTTCCCTGGTCTTGAGCTGGAGGGTGATAGAGATGTCCCAGTTGGGGATGGACACTCAACAGTCAATTATCCTCCACACTTTCATCAGTTAAGAGACTGTGCCTTAACTGCTTGCCCATGGTAGAGGGCAGCCTCTTTGGCTAAGGTTGAGAACAGCAGTAGCCTACGGTATAAACGTAAATATTGAGAAGGCAACTGAACGGCATGTCCATTGAGCGAAACAATGCTAGCAGGTTTTCCACTAGAGCCCCTGGGTTTTTGGCCAGGGTTATAGTGCCAAATATGATTCTCCTCATGAGGAACAGGCCTCAGTCCAAACAGAAAGTGGTTGGTTTTCCCTCTAGCTTTCTTATCACCATTGCACTAGTGGGCACATCCTGCTTGGATGCTCAGCATTGGAGCATTCAGGTTCATCACCTGGGGCTTGGCAATGTCATTAATGACCTGTCCCTCCCTGTGGCCTTCTTCTGGCACCATCAAAGTTAGCCAGAGTGGAGGGAGTTTTCTGGTCAGTTCCAGCATGATTTTGTGTCCTACAATCCACATGTGTTATAGCTTCAGCAAAAGGTCTTATTCTCTGTTATGATGAGAGCAATAGCATTAACTGTGTTGTTTGCGGGAGTCCCCAGAGACTCCCTGACTCGTGGGGAGATAGCCCAGTCTTGGCACTTGGCATTTTCATTTAATAGCCCATGTCTTCTAGAGGAAAGCATTGTCAACTTATGCAAGGTATCTGTGTTCAAACTCCTTTTTAATACTCTATTTATTTAGAGACAGGGTCTCACTATGTAGCTTTGACTATCCTGAAACTCACTAAGTAGACCAGGCTGGCCTCGAACTCACAGAGACCCGCCTGCCTCTGCCTCCCAAATGCTGGGATTAAAGGCTTGTTCTGCTATGCCTGGCTTTAGTAAAAAATTTAAAGATTCATTTGATTTTTAAATCACATTATGTGCATGCTTGAGTGTGGACATGTGAACTGCATAAGAGAGAACATGTGGCATTTGTCTTGCTGGGCCTGGATATGAATTACATTTTGAGTACCAGGTAGATGCTATCAGGAGAAGAGGTGGGAAATCTGAAAATATAAGCTCTGCCTAGCTCTAGTATCCAAGAAGTTACCTCTTGCCCCATAAAGGGATACCCAGCTCCTAGGTTTTAACTCAGCTAATTGCTCTTTGAAGGAGGTGGGCATAGACAAAGTTTCCCTACATAGCCCTGGCTGTGCTGGAACTTACTACATAAACCAGGCTGACCTTGAACTCACAGAGATCCACCTGCCTCTTTCTCCCACGTGCTGGGATTAAAGGGGTGCACCACCACCGCCCCCAGCCTCATGAAGATTTCTTTAGGCTCTGTGAAGCTGGCAACTAAAGCTAACTAAGATAGATACAAAACTCCTTACTTGAGCAGGATTAAGAGAACTAGTAAAAATAGCAGTACGGGGTTACAAAATGGGCCAAATACTCAATACTAATCTATGAAATTTCAAGTTGTCTACAGAATTATGGTGGAAGACAGATCAAATTATTTTCCTCATTTATAGAGAGGTTGATCTGAATGTGACGGGAGAAAGGCAAGACCTGCAGAGCCCTTCCGAAGCTCCCATCATGACTAAGACGTGACTCTGTACAGAGCAGAAGCTTAGTTAGCCATTGCTGACTCTTTCTCCTTCTTCCCGGAGCATGTTCATTCCATGCGAATGATGCTATCTCTGGTCCCTAGCACATGCCTGGTAGGAAGCACATTTGTGAGTAGGTATGTATCTGTGCGCTTATGTGCATAAATTAAAATTCCTAGTATGGTGCTTAAAGATATTCCCTTCAGAGGCCCATCCAATTTAATTTTCTGTAAAATTTGTAAGGACAAATACTGATGACTAGTGACCTAGCAATTGTAGTAATCAATATCCTGGCGTGAGGTCACATTGCCAGAAACATTTTCCTCACTCTGTTGAAGAATGATGGGAAAAACAAACTTTTTTTTTACACCCCCCCCCCCCCAAACAGGATAGACTTTGTGTCAACCAACACCCATGTCTCCGGGAGCATCGTCACACAGGCTTTGACATCAGAAAGGTGTGATTTCATTCCCATTCAGGGCCCTCCCCAGGTTGGCTGTTTGTTTCATTCCCCTACGCCTGGATGTCACTGTTTGGAAGACAATGATGCAACACTAAATGTGAACACTCGTTAGAATCTGACCCTACACACTAAAGATCTAAGCACATGACAACCTGTCATGAGTTAGGGTATAGCTCCCTTTCTATTGGTGTGTCTCAGACATTTCAGGCCATGTTTGGAGCCCAGCGAAACCCCAGCAAGCCCATGTTTAGATGGGGAGTCTCTGCTCAGCCGCTCCCACTTCCATGTTGCCTGACTCGGCTGAACTCTGTCCTCTCCCGGGGGTCAGAAACGCTATACCTCACTCATACTTATCCATTTCCACCACCATCATGTCCTTGATTGATTTTTATCTAGCACTGTTCTATGCTTGTCAGCAAATGTTGAATTTAAAAAAAAAAGACCCTTTACCTGGACTCTGAGTCCCCAGAAGCTGGGACCAGACTAAGCATACAGAGTAGCAAGCAGAGAAAGGCAGAGGAGATCCTCACCCAGTGAGGTGCGTATCAGCGAACTGCTTGCCTTCCAGCCATTGCTGAACTTGTATCCTGGAATATCTGGGGTAGGGTGGATGTGCTTCTAAATGACATTGACTCATGCAGGAGAATACTGTTCCTGTCTGGTGTGACCTCGCGCCTTAGGATTGTGTCCAGGACAGAAATTTTATTGTAGTAGCAGCCTGTCTTTAACACTTTTCCAACGTTGTTACTCTCCCTTGTAAACAAAAGAAGAAGGCATCAGACTCAGAGCCTTTGGCTACACTCCAGTATCTAAATAGAACTTTGGATTATTTTGTTCATATCTGCCTATTATTTTTAATAGTCTTTTCATTAACACAATGTTAACAGTAAAACAGAGCAGGAAGTTCAGAGAGTTCCCACACACTCCCAGTCTTCCTGCCGCCAACATCTCCCACCCAAGAGGTATGTATGTTACAATTGATTAACCAATATTAACCTCATTATTACCCAGAGTCCATCAGGGTTTGCGTTAGCTCTATCTTTTCCAAGCGTTCTCTCCACCAATCTGCCCGTGTTCGTCTCCACCTCTTTGTTCCTCTTCTCAGTCATTCACTTCTCCCACCCGCACAGTCTGACCTTTTACAGAATGTCAGCTAGTTAGGGCAGCAGACAGCTCTTTTAGTTTAATTTTTACACTTAGTAATATGCATTCACATTTCCTGCATGCCCTTTTAGGGGCGTGTATGTGTGTGTGTGTGTGTGTGTGTGTGTGTGTGTGTGTGTGTGTACATGGGCCGTGCAGCGCTTTTTATTACTCAGTAATATTTCGTTGAACAAAAGTCCCACAATTTGGTTTTTTTGTGGTAAATGACACTGGTTTTCATTTATGGAAGTGGTACAAAGCCATCTTTAGAGTAAATGCACTGAAATAAAGATGTGAGATAATTAAAAATGAAAATTTTGAAGAAAGTAATAGAGGTGGATTCCATATACAATATCCATGCCTGAAGTCTGAATAATGCTCCCCTGGGCTTCACACCTTGTCGTAATGACATTTTATCATTTCTATGAAGAAAGATTTGCCTGGAGAGATGGCCTTGCAGTGAAGAGTGCTGGGTACTCTTCCAGAGGACCCAAGTTCGATTCCCAGCACCCACAGGGTGGCTCACAACTGTCTGTAACTCCAGTTCCAAAGAATCCAATGCCCTCTTCTGGCCTCCATGTGCACGACATTCATGTGCGGTGCTGTCGCTTGCAGACAAAACACCAATACTTGTATTTAACAACACCAGCACACACTAAAAATACAAGCAAATACATCTTTAAGAAAGAAAAGAAGGGTTTATCTTCCCTCACAGTTTGAGGTTGCAACCCATCCTGAAGGGGAAGGCCTGGCTGCTGAGCTTGCTTATCTCTCTGTGAATCAGGAAGCTGGGTGGGGGGAGTGGGGAGTGGGGGTAGGGGTGGGGGGTAGGGGGTGGGGGGATGATGCCTGCGCTTTGCTGGCTTTCTTCCCTACTGCCCTTTCCCCCTTGTTCATGAAATGGTGATATCCACATTTGGAGTGGTTCTTTCCTCCCCATCAAACCTCTCCAGATGCGGCTTCATAGCCATACCCAGAGGGGTGGCTCCTAGGAGATTCTAAGTCCAGTCAAGTTGATAACGATAATAACCATCATCCACTTTAAAAACAGTTCTGAAGCCTTCATGGGCACTAAAAGGACCTCAGGAAGGGGATGATATGCAGAGCTGGAAGCCATGATCTGTGTATGGTGTCATGGAGTCTACATTTTAAACCCTAAGGTTTTTGCTCCCCTCCCTCCCTCCCTCCCTCCCTCCCTCCC
>NC_022030.1:58477913-58481545 GCF_000317375.1 Microtus ochrogaster
CTCCCTCCCTCCCTCCCTCCCTTCTTTCTTTCTTTCTTTCTTTCTTTCTTTCTTTCTTTCTTTCTTTCTCTCTCTCTATTCGATTCCAAGGTGGCTGACTGATTGTGCTCAGAATACTGTAGGAGACAACAATGTGGGAAAAAGAAATGTAACCACAGACCTGAAATCCTAGGGCAGATAAGGACTAGAGCTTGGGGCACCACGTCAGGAGGATGGGACTCTTTGGTAAGACACATGACCATGTGTCCAGGAAGGAAATGATATGTCACCCAGGCAGAGGCTGGAAGAAATACCTCATGAGTTTCTCTTTCCCTGCTTCATGGAACTGAAAGCTGCCTGTTTCAGACAGGGCAGCTGAAAGACGGGAAAGTTCATCCCTGTGGGACGCTGACCTGAGGGGGCCCTGCTTTTCATGTGCTGCATTAAATCTGGGGTTTGCTGCTTTTGTTTTTCCTGTCGCTCAGTCACTGTAAGTTTCCTGAATGCAATCATTGATTCCCACTCCTGGGTTGGTGTGCTGCATAATTTTATGTCAAATTGACCCAGACTAGAGTCATCTGAGAGGGAGAGAGACCTCAATTAAGAAAATGCCTCCATTAGATCAGGCTGTAGACAAGCCTGTAGGGCATTTTCTTAATTAGTAGTCAATGGGAGAGGGCCTAGCCCACGGTGGGCGATTCCAACCCGGAAATGGCGGTCCTGGGTTCTGTAAGAAAGCAGGCTGAGCAAGCCATGAGGAACAAGCTAGTAAGCAGCTCCCCTCTATGGCCTCTGCATCAGCTCCTGCCTCCAGGTTCCTGCCCCGTTTGAGTTCCTGTCCTGACTTCCTTTGATGATGAACAGTGCTGTGAACTGGAAGCTGAATAAACCCTTCCCTCCCCAAGTTGCTTTGGTCCTGGCATTTTTGTCCCAGCAAATAGACACCCTGCCTAAGACAGCTGTGTGCAGAGAGTGTTTGAATACTGTCAAACCAGGAGCTTCCCTGGGAAAGCCCAGAAATCCCAAGTCAGAGCCACAGACACTAACCAGACCCACGCCTCACAATTTATTACATGCGCCGGCTCAGCGAGACACGTTGATTTCTTCTACAACTTGCTGCTGTATCTTGAAACATGGTTCTGTCTAACAGCAATCCCCCGGATGTCTAAAGGGAAGGTGCTCAGAGCTGAGCGAGTTCTAGAAGCCTCTCCCGTATTAGTGCTTGTCTTGGTAGTTATAAAAGTTGAATGCTCCTCTCTGTGGCAAATTTTGAGAACACAGCCTGCCCCTCACTATACACTCCAGAAATGCTAGCAGTTAGTGTCGCCATTTCCTCCTTTGTAAAAGGAGGCTGAACTTGAGGATGCTCAGGCTCCTAGCTCTGCTGTCTTTGTTTGTGAGAGCGGCTCTCAACCATCCTGATGCTGAGACCCTTAATACAGTTCCTTATGTTGCAGTGCCCCAACCATGAAATTATTTCACTACTTCCTAACTGCAATTTTGCTACTGTTTATGAATTGTAATGTAAATATGTGATCTGCAGGATACCTGACGGTAAACCCACCTGTTGCGAGCTACTGCACTAGAGGGAGGAAGAGTGATACCCTGGGCTGGTAGAAACCCAGTTTCTCCTTCCACCGGAAGAGAATTGGCTTAATGAAAGGGGGATGTACAGTACTTGCCTAGCATGGGCAGGTTCCTGGAATTGGTTCCCAGCATGAGGAGGGCTGTGGGAGGGGAAAGAAGGATAGGAGGAAGGAAAAGCAGCTTCAGGACTGAGCACTGAAGATCAAGCTGGGGAAAGAATTTAGGACACTAGAAATGAAAGCTGCTTCACCAACAAGTTCAATGGGAACACAGAGTCAAATGTGCTTTTGACAGAATTAGCACGGTGGATAAGATCATAAGACTATCAACTTGACCTTAGACAAAGCGCTGAAAAGCCAGACCGAGAAGCTTTCAGAACCGGAATCATCAGTCCCAACGCCGCTGTGCCAGTGTGTGACATCGGTTGAGTCACACTCCGAATCTTAATTTCCTCCACTGTAGAATAAGAAAGATAATAACAGGGCATCGCTGTGTGCAAAAACTCTCAGCAGAGTGTGTCATACGGAATACAATAACATTACAAGCACACAATAAAGAGTCTCCAAATGTTGTTATTCGGCCTTGCCAGTCTCCATCATTTCCTGCAAGAATTTCCTGAAGAATTTCTTCCTTGGACCGGGTGTGACCGTGGGTTGATGACTTCAGGAAGAGGTGCATATGTATGTATGGGTATGTGAAACCTAACTTACCCCAGCAACACTTGTCAGCTAAATAAAAATTACCTTAGATATACAAAACATTTTTTAAATCTATAAGGAAGCATCACGGTGAACAAAATAAAAAATTGCCCTTCAATGTAGAATAAGCTCTTGTTAATAAATACACCCAGCGAAGCTCAAAATATGGTTATGATCATTTGAGGGTGCACGAAACTTTTTTCTCAGCTCATTTCTTTTAAAAAACTTATTACTTGGAGATGGGGAGATGGCTCAGTGGTTAAAAGCACTGACCGCTATTCCAGAGGCTTGAGTTCAGTTCCCAGCAACCACATGGTGCCTCACAACCATCTCTAGTGGGATCTGATGCCCTCTTCCAACACAAAGGTGCATGTGCAGATAGAACACATCTCACACCCAACTTCATGTCGCCTTTCATTGTCTTAACTAATTCACTAAGTCCAATTGGTGTTGCCCGATTCGTGGGTATGGGGGTCATTCATTGGAAGATGGGCAGCCTACCCGAGACCACACTTCAAAGACAAATGATCTCCCGCCTTAGCCATCAGCTACCAATGGCTCCTCAGCGAGGGTGAAACCTTGTGAGCTCCTCTCCCGTCCACAGTAGAATTTTGATTGATTTGATTTGTGCAGGTCTTGTACAGGTTAGCCATGCTGTGACTTCATGAGTGTAATGGCCATGCCATGTCCAGAAGACAGCATTCCACAGCCCTCCTCCTCTGCTGCCTCTCACAGTCTTTCTGTCCTCACTGTCACAATGTTCCCTGAGATGCGGGAGGTGGTAGATAGAGCTATCCCATTTAGGGGCTTTCTAAAACTTTTTGAATATTTAAAAAGGTCTAAATTAAATAATATTTTAAAAATAGCCGGCTTGTACTTTACCAAAGTGTCAAGGTCATTAGACATGAAGGACAGGGGAATTGCCCTAGATGAACAGAATATATGTACACCAGGCTGGCTTCGAACTCACAGAGATCCACCTGCCTCTGCCTCCTGAGTGCTGGCTAGTAGACGCTAAAGAAATGTGAAAATGAAATACAATATGCTCTCAGGTTTGGATTCCGTAGAGGTGGCTAGTAAAATTAAAATTAAGCATGCAGGTTCAACAATAGCCTTATATCGAGGTTAAATTCTTTTTATTTTATTTTCAATTAATTAATTAATCTTGGTTTTTCAAGACAGGGTTTCTCTGTATAGCCCTGACCATCCTGGAACTCACTCTATAGACCAGGCTGGCCTTGAACTCACAAAGATTTACCTGCCTCTGCCTTCAGAGGGCTGGGATTAAAGGTGTTTGCCACCACCACCTGGCAAGGTTAAATTCTTTTTTTTTTTTTTTTAAAGATTTATTTATTTATTATGTATACA
>NC_022030.1:58481645-58497789 GCF_000317375.1 Microtus ochrogaster
TTAAAGATTTATTTATTTATTATGTATACAACATTCCGCCTCGATGTATGCCCGCACGCCAGAGGAGGGCGCCAGATCTCAGTACAGATGGTTGTGAGCCACCATGTGGTTGCTGGGAATTGAACTCAGGACCTCTGAAAGAGCAGCCAGTGCTCTTAACCTCTGAGCCACCTCTCCAGCCAAGGTTAAATTCTTGATGTTGATTATTGTCTTATGTTCATTGGAGACACCAACCTTGGAGAAGTTGGGTAAATGGTACATGGGAATACTTTGTTCTACTTTTGTGTTTTTACAATAAGATTGAGATTATTTTAAAATTAAGATTTAAGAAAATATTTAAATAGAATAATGTGGGATTCCCCTCTATATGCTGTGAATATATTTTATTACCATTGGTTAATAAAGAAGCTGCTTCAGCCTATAGCAGAGCAGAATATAGCCAGGCTGGAAGAGATATATAGAGAGCGTAGGAAGAGTAAAAGAGTTGCCATGTAGCTGCCAAAAGAGACAGACGTCCAGAACCTTTACCAGTAAGCCACAGCCTTGTGGCCATACACCGATTAATAGAAATGGGCTAGTTTAAGACGTAAGAGCTAGTTAGGAATACGCCTAGGCTATTAGCCAAACAGTGTTGTAACTAATATAGTTTCTGTGTGATTATTCAGATCTGGGTGCCTGGGAAACAAACGAACAGTCCCCACTTACAATAAGGGAAGTTTATCAAATGTGAAAATCATGATAATTTCCAGAGTAGAGGGATGGATTGGTGCTGTGACATTGACTAGCTCTGTAGCTTTCAGAAAAGTCAATCAATTCCTCTGAGTCTTGTGTCTACAACATGGAGCTAATATAAATAAATAACAAAACTGTTTTGTAAAGTTAAGTAAGGGGTCTGGAGGGACGGCTCAGCAGTGAAGAACTCTTCCTGCTCTTCCTGAGGGTCCCAGCATCCATGTCTGGTGTTGCAACTGCCTGTAATTCCGGCTCCAGGCTATCATGCACCTTCTTCTGGTCTTCCCAGGTACTATACCACATCCCACCTGCACACATATGTGGTGGACACTCGCACAGAACTCTATACATACATGTACATTAAAATGAATCATATAAAAGACAGAAATGAAGACAGTGGGTGAAAAAGACCTCAGAAAGCTGTTAAGTTTCTTCCACTTCTATCCACAGCGGATGATGATGATGTGTGTCCCTCACTCCCTAGGTGTAAGCACCGCGTGCTAAGTGCTTTAGGATTGACAGGATGGCACCAGAGTGAGGCAGAATGTTGTGTGGGCAGGAGTTTCCCCACTGCGGGATCTTAAGTACATAAACAGAGTTAATAGCTCCCTGTGTAAACAACACTGGCTGTTATGTAGGGTTCTTCAAGTTTTAAACTTGATACCCCAAAAGGAGCACTTCGGTACACAGAGTGAATGTGGGTTGTATGTTTCCGTTCATCCTGTGGCGATCCCTCTAGGAGCTGCAGATTTGAGCCTCTGTGGAACAATGTTCTACTTTAGAGGGACAGGCTTTCCAGGCCGGAGGCTCTCAGCTCTCTCTAAAATGTTTGGAAAACAAATAGTGGGGGCAGAGTGAGTGGGGGTGGAGAGGCGTCACTCCCATGTGTGCTTGCTTGTGGGAGTGGGTGTGTGGAGATATCTGGGTGTGGGCTAGAGTATTTGATGCAGAAGAAAAAGGCCCTGGAGTAGGTTTGTCCATTTGCCTGCTCCTAACTCAGTGCGTCTTTGCGCCAAAGAGAGCCCAGAGGCTCTGGTCTTTGCAAGGTCACAATACCTTGTTCTTGCTCCGAAGGAATGTATATCTTGACTTCAAAGGATTTTCATACTCTCCCAATTTCTACAAAGGGCTTTCTCAATATTTAAATTAATTTTTAGACTTTGTATGAATCAAAAAGCATTTTTTTTCCAATATGATTCCTAGAATTTGCTTCAGAATATTCCAGCATGTTCAGGTGAAGCAAGACTGGACATAGGCTGGAGCTTGGTGATGGGTATGTGAGATTTATTACATTCTCTCTATTTTTATGTGTATTTCATTTTTTCATAATAAAAGTATATCCTATTGTTTGATTAATAATATGTTATAAAAAGATAAAGCATGATTTTTTTTTAACAAAAATTCAGGTTGAGGCAACAAAGGGTACATAGGCTATCTTTGGGCCCAATAATCTTGAGGACCAGGTTAAAAACAGAGAAGACCCAAGCAAGTCCCACTGGTATTTTTTCAGTTTTGTTCCATGAGTGGACTGAAGTTGATGTCCTCTTAAAAGGCATTTTACCCTTAGGATCATTGTTAAGTCTGAAAATATCTTGCCAATCATTTCCTTTATGATCACTGGGTCTGGTAGTGAACAAAAGTGGGCAACCATTGACCATGAAGACACAGAGTGGACATAACTGGGTGCCAAGCCCTAGGATTGCAGATGTGAGATGCAGGTTGAAAGTCTAGAACAAAAGGTTTGTATGCTAAGACGCAGCCACAAGACAATACAAGGAGCTCCACAGGCCAGGTTCTATGAGTTAGGATCTATGCTAGTACTGCATGCAGAGCTGGCAAGGATCCCAGAGACACCAACTGTTAAAGAGCAGAGCAGACTAACAGGTAGAAAGGCGACTAGACAGGTGGATGTTGTTTCCAAAGCAGAGGCATGAGAGATTGAGCATGACTCTCCTCACCAGAAACTCCTTGCCCCCTCCCCCCCACACACACACAGTTTGACCAATCCTGTATCCTTCCCATTGCTTTCCCATCACTCTGTTAGGCTTTGGGACCCAGTGTAGTTACCTCCAGAGAGCTGGCTGTTTGAATAGGCAGGGTGCAGAGAGGAAAGGGTGCTAAGTCCTTGTTAGTACTAACTAGTTAATACTAACTAGTCTTCTCAATGCTTGTTTTTGTAGGCTTGGTCCTAATAGCCTTGTAACAGGAGTGGGTGGTTTGGCTGTATTTAGGGCCACCTATGTTAAAATAGTAACTCCACAGAAACTCTCCTGGTTCGTTGAATGGTATTTTTAGTTTAGACCGCTCCAAAGAATCCGGAAGAACCCCCGTGAGTCTAGAAGTGTCCTTATTCTCTAACACAGACAGAACCACCACCAGTTCATATTTCTGTGTTTGGGAAGGGAGGAGAAATTATTTTCCTGACTTCTACAAGCAAGAAACCAGGGTGCAGAGAAGTGATATGCTCAGTGTGGTGGTTTAAAAAAATGGCCGCCAAAGGGAGCGGCACTATTAGGAAATATGGCCTTGTTGGCGTACATGTGGTCTTGTTGGAGGAAGTGTGTCTCTATGGAGGTGGAGGCGGGCTTTGAGGTTTTACGTGTGTGCTCAAGCCACACACAGTGTCTCAGCCACTTCCTGTTGCCTGCAGGATCAGCTGTAGCAGCTCCTCCTCCACTCTCGGCTCCTTCTCTAGCATCATGGTAATGAACTGTAAGTCACCCCAATTAAATGTTTTCCTTTTCAGAGTTGCCAAGGTCATGGCGTCTCTTCACAGCAATAAAAACCCCAAGACACTCAGGAAAGAGGATGAATAGGATAGTCAGGCTTTCCTCATCCCACCCCAAGAGATAGCAGTGGACACACGTGCAGGAGGGAGATTCCTCCCGCTACATCCCCTTTCCAGCCTTAAATCTAGTCATTCTTCTTATCCTAACACATCAACATATCACTGCAAAGCCTAGAGCATTGGATGAATGGACTACACCAGGGACAGGACGGATATCGAAGCAGCAGAGCATAAGGTTAATTTTATTTTCTCATTAATCTGAGGCTACCCATAATTTTTATTAGACATTGATCGAAATTTATTTCAATTGGAGGGCTATTGGTTAAACTCAGGCTATGAAGTTATAGAAGATACAAGAAGTGAAATTCTCATTTTTCAGACCATCAATGTCTTAGAGATGCTGGTGGGTGAATTTTACTTAAATCATGTTATCAACCTGTTTGGCCTTTTCCTGTGTGTGTAGAGTAAGCTGGGTAGCTCACTTATAGTATTTACTGGGCAGATGCTTTGTGTTAGAATGATGGAGAATTCTGGAGGTCATGCCGAATCAGATCACAGCTCCTGACCACTTGGAACTTCTCTAGTTATGTGTCTGCTAGTGGGGAATTACAGAACGACAGGGACCAAGGGCTGCGTACTGTGGGAGTATGGGCTGCAGGACCCAGGAAGGCTTCTCACTAGAGGAGATGCTGATCATGGACCTGGTATTGGCTAAGATGGAGGATGGAAGACATTCTAGGCAGAAGAGGGAATAATGAAGAGGTTGGGATGCTTGAGCATCTTGTTCATCTTCCTTTCCTGACATGCTCTGGCTGATACTGGTGCACTCACTCTCCTGAGCATCCTCGGTAGCAGCTGTGGCCTTTGTTCTACTTGAGAGTTTCTCTGTGACAGTGAACCACAAGGGTCCTGCTGTTGGAGGTGATTGCCATGGTAACAAGAACTTCATATTGTTGGGGAGTACAACATATTGACAAAACTGAGTCCAGAAGCCCAAGAAGTCTAAATGTGCCAATGTCCTAGCAGGGCTGTTGATAAATAGAGCTTCATTCAAGACTTGGTCATACTTACTCTAGATCCCTTTCCTATTGGCATTTTTTTTTTTTTACAAAGAACAGAACAAACTGTGGTATCAGCTCTGTATTTTTCCAGACTTTTTTTTTTTTTAAGTCAGGTTCCCTCATCTCTCTTGCTTATACCTATGGGGATCTGGTAGACGAAGAACCAAAAGCACCATGTTTGTCCTGATTTTTGTATCCTTTTGATATTATTGTTCCTTGTTGACTTCGGCATTATCACCATTTACCCTGATGCCCAAAGAAATCAAAGATTTGATGAAGAAAAGTGAACTCACATTGAGGATGAGATCTTCCTGGATTTTCTAAAATGAAGGGATTTAAGGTCCAAAGGGGGCGAACAATGTGCCTGTGTTACTACTCTATACAGACACTGGGCTGGCAGGACCCAGGCAGGGATAAACCGTAAAAACCTACAACCCCAGGGAGCAGAAATGAAATCAGGCAGGATTGTGGGTTTTCATATCCCCACAGTGGTCCCAATAGAGTTCCAATGGCATTAGACAATGGGGGACTTTCTCCAGCTTCTTAGAGTTCTATGACTCTTGCCAGCTCCCTGCTGACCAGTCCTCATCCTTCTGGAATATTCTAGCAGTTGACTGACGTTCAACCCCATGGTGCTTCTGCTCCCAGCACTCAACGTTGCCATTTAAATTGCACTTGGTGATGTCTAGCACACAGGACAGTCACAAACAGCGGCAGATCTGTCCTTTGCTGTCCCTCTACAAATGCTGTGGGCCCTGAGTGAGTAATTATGGGTGGGTAAGAATACTGGGCAGGAGGGCACCCATTGTGCTCCAGAGATGCAATGGGGTCTTCTGGGACAAATTTATGAAATATTGTCATCCCTTATCCCTAAATGGAGAAGAGAAGTTAGATCATTTGTTGGTTGGTTGTAGGGTTTAGACTTGGGGCTCCTGAATCCAAATTCAATGCTCTTTCTACTATCTCATTAAACGGAATTTAGTTAAACAGTTATTTTTAACCATCTGTGATATGTCTAGCATGGTATTAGCAATGTAGGTAAATAAATATGGTTCTCTCTCCCAGTGACACTTTGGTCTAACAAGAGGGACAGTAATAAGTCTGCCATAAAGATCGTGATGAAGAGATGTTCTTTTTTGAAATATGAACAGAAAGGAAGGATGGCTGAGTCTTCCTGAATGAGTCATAGGCAGGTGGCATCACAAAAAAACCAGAACCTCCAGCCAGTAGCAAGAGCTTGCCAGAGATAGGTGTGGGTGTGCTCCGGGACAGAGATGATCTAGATGGCACAGCAGAGCAAGTATGTCATGACTTGAAGATATGGGATAACCAAGTAGTAAGGAATAACATGGTGTTATGTTATGCATGCTGATAAGGCATGACACGAGAGTAGTGTGGTGGTGTCACAGTGTGGTATGATGTTATAACATGGCAAGGTGTTATGGCATAGCATGGTATTTCATAGCATGGTGCCATGGCATGGTAGGTTGGTATGTTACAGGATGGTGATATGTTGCAGACTTATGATGAAACAGCATGATGGCGTGGCATAGCATGGTAATATTTTATGGCATAGCATGGTAGAATGATATCCTGGTGCAGTACTGGGCCATGGTGTGGTGCTAGAAGGAAGGAATGCCTGGGAGACATGGTGGGAGACAGCTGCACCATTACTAGATCCCATCCCTGTCACATCCATTTTCTTGCATTTCCTGAAGACCTTGCAGTGAAAATACAGTGGAGAGTATCTGTCACCCTTCTGTCTCACATTGTGAGTGCTCTGGGCAACCCATTCTCATGCTTTGGAGAAAAGTTCACTTCCCTCTGCACCACGATAGCAGATATTCCAGCCAGTCTCCACTGCCTGTCATTCACATATACCCGAGGGCTCCCAGATTTTTTCTTTTTTTAATTAATTTTTATTGAGATATACATTTTTCTCTGCACCCCTCCCTGCCTCTTTCCTCCCCCTTAAACCCTCCCCTCAAGGTCCCCATGCTCCCAATTTACTCAGATCTTGTCTTTTTCTACTTCCCATGTAAATTAGATTCTTGTATGTCTCTCTTAGGGTCCTCATTGTTGTCTAGGTTCTCTGGGATTGTGATTTGTGGACTGGTTTTCTTTGCTTTATGTTTAAAACCCAATTATGAGTGAGTACACGTGATAATTGTTTTTCTGTGTCTGGATTACCTCACTCAAAATGATGTTTTCTAGCTCTATCCATTTGCCCGCAAATTTTAAGACATCATTATTTTTTTCTGCTGTGTAGTACTCTATTGTGTAAATGTATCACATTTTCCTTATCCATTCTTTGGTTGAGAGGCATTTAGGTTGTTTGCAGGTTCTGGATATGACAAACAAAGCTGCTATGAACATAGTTGAGCACATGTCCTTGTGGCACAATTGAGCATTTTTTGGATATATACCCAAAAGTGGTATTACTGGGTCTTGAGGAAATCTAATTTTCTGAGAAATCTACACACTGACATCCAAAGAAACTGTACCAGCTTGCATTCCCACCAGCAATGCAGGAGTGTTCCTTTTACCCCACAACCTCCCCAGTATAAGTTGTCATCAGTGTTTTTGATCTTGGCCATTCTTACAGGAGTAAGACAGAATCTCAAAGTTGTTTTGATTTGCATTTCTCTGATGACTAAGGATGCCAAACATTTCCTTAAGTGTTTTCAGCCATTTTAGATTCCTCTGTTGAGAGTTCTCTGTTTAGGTCTGTTCTCATTTTTTATTGGATTATTTGTTCTTTTGATGACCAATTTCTTGAGTTCTTTGTATATTTTGGAGATCAGACCTCTGTCTGATGTGGGGTTAGTGAAGATCTTTTCCAATTCTGTAGGCTGTTGTTTTGTCTTGTTAACCATGTCCTTTGCTTTATAGAAGCTTTTCAGGAGGTCCCATTTATTAATTGTTTTTCTCAGTGTCTGTGCTGCTGGAGTTATCTTTAGGAAGTGGTTCCCTGTGCCAATGTGTTCAAGTGTACTTCCCACTTTCTATTCTATAAGGTTCAGTATGGCTGGTTTTATGTTGAGGTCTTTGATCCTTTTAGACTTGAGTTTTGTGAATGGTGATAGATATGGGTCTATTTTCATTCTTCTACATGTTGATATCCAGTTGTCCCAGCATCATTTGTTAAATATGCTTTCTTTTTTTCATTTGATACCTTTTGCTTCTTTGTTGAAAATCAGATGTTCAAAGGTGTGTGGATTAATATCTGGGTCTTAATCTGTGGATTAATATCGGTTCTATTGGTCCTCCTATCTGTTTTTATGTCAATACCAGACTGTTTCCAGTACTGTAGCTCTGTAATAGAGTTTGAAGTCAGGGATTGTAATGCGTCCAGAAGTTCTTTTGTTGTACAGAATTGTTTTGGCTATCCTGGTTTTTTTGCTTTTCCATATGCGGTTGAGTACCATTCTTTCAAAGTCTTTGAAGAATTTTGCTTGGATTTTGATGGGCATTGTATTGAATCTGTAGATTGCTTTTGGTAGGATTTTCATTTTTACTATGTTAATTCAGCCTACCCAAGAGCATGGAAGATCTTTCCACTTTCTGGTGTCTTCTTCAATTTCTTTCTTTAAATATTTAATGTTCTTATCATAAAGTCTTCCACTTGTTTGGTTAGAGTTAATCTGAGATATTTTATGTTATTTGTGGCTATTGTGAAGGGTGATGTTTCTCTGATTTCTTTCTCAGCCCTTTTATCATCTGTGTACAGGAGGGCTATTGAATTTATCAAGTTAATCTTGTATCCTGCTATATTACTGAAAATGCTTATGAGTTGTAGAAGTTTCTTGGTAGAATTTTTGTGGTTGCTTATGTAAACTATCATATCATCAGCAAATAGTGAGAATTTGACTTCTTCTTTTCCAATTTGTATCTCCTTGATCTTTTTTGTTGTCTTATTGCTCTAGCTAGGACCTTAAGAACTATATTGAATAGATATGGAGAGTGGACAACCTTGTCTTGTTCCTGATTTCAGTGAGATCGCTGGGAATTTCTCTCCATTTATTTTGATGTTGGCTGTTGGCTTGCTATATATTGCCTTTATTATGTTTAGATATGTTCCTTGTATCCCTGCTCTCTCCAATACCTTTATCATGAAGGGATGTTGTATTTTGTCAAAAGCTTTTTTTTTTTTGGCATCTAATGAGATGATCATGTGATTTTTATTTTTCAGTTTGTTTATATGGTGGATTGCATTGACAAATTTTTGTATGTTGAACCATCCCTGCATCTGTGGGATGAAGCCGACTTGATCATGGTGGATGATGGTTCTGATGTGTTCTTGGATTTGCTTTGTCAGTATTTTGTTTAGCATTTTTGCATCAATGTTCATGAGTGAGATTGGTTTGTAATTCTCTTTCTTAGTAATGTCTTTCTGTGGTTTGGGTATCAGGGTAATTGTAGCCTCATAAAAAGAGTTTGGCAATGTTCCCTCTGTTTTTATTGTGTGGAATAATTTGAGGAGTATTGGTCATTTGGTCCTGGGCTCTCTTTGGTTGGGAGACTTTTGATGACTGTTTCTATTTCTTCAGCAGTTATAGGTCTGCTTAATTTGCTTATCTGGTCTTGATTTAATTTTGGTAGGTGGTATTTATCCAGAAAGTTGTCCATTTCCTTTAAGTTTTCCAATTTTGTGGAGTACAAGTTTTTGAAATATGACCTGATGATTCTCTGTATTTCCTCTGTATCTGTTGTTATGTCCCCCTTTTTATTTCTGATTTTGTTTATTTGGATATTCTCTCTCTGACTTTTGGTTTGTTTGGATTAAGGTTTGTTTATTTTGTTGATTTTTCTCGAAGAGCCAACTCTTTGTCTCATTGATTCTTTGTATTGTTTTATTTGTTTCTATTTTGTTGACTTCAGCTCTCAATTTGATTATTTCCTACCATCTAGTTCTCTTGGGTGAGTTTGCTTCTTTTTGTTCTAAAGTTTTCAAATGTTATGTTAATTCACTTGTGTGGGATTTTTCCAGCTTCTTTATGTAGACATTTAGTGCTATGAACTTTCTTCTTAACACTGCTTTCCTTGTGTCCCATAAATTTGGGTTATGTCGTATGGTCATTTTCATTGAATTTTAGGAAGTCTTTAATTTCTCCCTTTATTTCTTCCTTGACCTATTGATGATTCAGGTGAGCATTGTTTAATTTCCATGCATTTCTGGGCTTTCTGGAATTAGTATTGCTGTTGACATCTAGTTTTAATCCATAATGATCCTATAAGATACATGGGGTTATTCCATTTTTTTAGAATTGTTTGTTTTGTTACCGAGTATGTAGTCAATTTTTGAGAAGGTTCCATATAGTGCTGAGAAGAAGGTATATTCTTTTCTGTTTGGATGGAATAATCTATAGATGTATGTTAAGTCCATTTGAGTTATAACATCTGTTAGTCCTCTTATTTCTCTGTTTATTTTTTGTCTGACTGTCCTGTCCAGTGATGAGAGAGGAGTGTTGAAGTCTCCCACTATTAGTGTGTGTGGTTTAATGTATGATTTAAGCTCTAGAAGTGTTTCTTTTACATACGAGGGTACCCTTGTATTTGGGGCATAGATGTTCAGTATTGAAATTTCCTCTTGATGGATTTTTCCTGTGACTACTATAAAATGTCCTTCTTTGTCTCTTTCGATTGATTTTTAGTTTGAAGTCTATTTTGTTAGATATTAGGATAGCTACACCCACTTGTTTCTTAGGTCCATTTGATTGGAATATTTTTTCCCAATCCTTTACTCTGATGATGTCTGTCTTTGTGGTTGAGGTGTGTTACTTGTATGCAGAACAAGGATGGATTCTGTTTTCATATCCAGTCTGTTAGCCTGTGCCTTTTTATAGGTGAATTGAGTCCATTTACATTAAGGGATATTGATGACAAGTGATTTCTATCTCCTGCTAATTTAGTTTTAATTGTTGGTGATGTTAATTTGTGAATTTTTCCCTTCTTTGAGATTTGCTGCTATGAGACCACCAATTGTCTGTGTTTTTGCTGATGTACCCATCTTCCTTGGGTTGGAGTTTTCCTTCTAGTATTTTGGGTAGGGCTAGGTTTTTGACTAGGTATTGGTTAAATCTGTTTGTTTCATGGAATATATGTGTGTGTGTGTGTGTGTGTGTGTATGTATATATATGTATATATATATATATATATATATATATATATATATTTGTCCTTCTAAGGTGATTGAAAGTTTTGCTGGGTATAGTAGTCTGGGCTGGCATCCGTGATCTCTTAATGTCTGCATAACGCTTGACCATGACCTTCTGGCTTTCATTGTCTCCACTGAGAAGTCAGGTGTAATTCTGATAGGTCTACCTTTATAAGTTACTTGGCCTTTTTCCTTTGCAGCTCTTAATATTCTTTGTTTACTTTGTATGTTTAGTGTTTTGATTATTATGTGGCGAGGGGACTTTTTTTTTTTTTTGATCCAGTCTATTTGGTGTTCTGTAAGCTTCTTGTATATTCCTAGGCATATCTTTCTTTAGGTTGGGGAAGTTTTCTTCTATGATTCTGTTAAATATATTTTCTGTGCCTTTGAGTTGAAGCTATTCTTCTTCTATACCTATTATTCTTAGGTTTGGCCTTTTCATAGTGCCCCATATTTCCTGGATATTTTAGATTAAGCTTTTGTTAGATTTAATGTTTTCTTTGACTGATGAGTCTATTTCCTCTATTGTATCTTCAGCGTTTGAGATTATCTCTCCCATTTCTTGTATTCTGCTGTTCATGCTTGAGTTTGTGGTTCCTGATTGTTTTCTCATGATTTCTGTTTCGATAATTCCCTCGGCTTGTGTTTTCTTTATTGTCTCTATTTCAGTTTTCAAGTCTTAAATAGTTTCTTTCATATGTTTGCTTTTTTTGGTTTTCTTTAAGGGATTTGCTGATGTCTTTCAATTTTTTTTGTCTTTTCCTCCATTTCTTTGAGGGAATTTCTCATTTCCTCTTTAAGAGTTTCAAACATTCTCCTGAAGTTATTTTTTAGGTCATTTTCTTCTGCTTCATTTATATTTGGTTGTTCAAGTCTTGCTGATGTAGGGTCTTTAGGTGTCATGTTGCTCTTTGTCGTGTTGCGTGTGTTCTTACCTTTTCTACTCATCTTTTCCTCTAGTAGGTGTGGTTGGGGCTGTTGATTAATCTTCTAGGTGCCAGTGAATTCAAGGCTCAGATGGATTGTTCCTTGTGGTTCAGTCAGTGCCATGGTTCTAGTTTCCCCTTTAGTCACTCTGTGTTTTTGGAGGTCGCTCAGTGCTCCCAGGCTTTGCTCCACTCCCTTGGAATTTGCTGTCTCAGGCCTGCTCTAGCCTAGATTGTCAGCTCAGACCTGTTTCTGTAAATGTACTTGGTCTGGATCTATTCCTACAGAGTCCCTGACTTGGAGTTGGTCCTGTAAATGACTCTGGCTCCGTTCTACTCCCTCAAAGTTCCCAGGCCCCGCTCCCAGCTTTTCTATTTTCATTAGAAGGTCTCTTTCTTCGTCAGTGTTTTATTGCTATGAAGATTCACCATGACCATGGCAACTCTTATAAAGGAAAATATTTAAGTGAGTTTAGCTTACAGTTTCAGAGGTTTAGTTCATTATCATCATGGTAGGAAGAAGGGAGGCATGTAGCAGACATGGTACCGGAGTCCTCATCAGCTGAGAGTTCTACTTCCAGTTCAGCAGACAGCGGAGAGAGACACTGGGCCCAGCTTGAGCGTTTGACCCCCCCCCCCGACATTTCCCCCAACAAGGCCACACCTACTCCGACAAGGCAATGCATCCTATTCCCTATCAAGGGGCACCACTTCCTAATGACCAAGCATTCAAATCTCTGAGCCTATGCGGACTCGTCTTATGTAAACCACCACCACTTCTTCCCTCCTGAACCTTCTTTTCCCTCTTACAGTATAGATCTAAATCCTGAACTCCTCCAGCCCCACCTCAGGCATCACCTCTTCTGTGAAGCCTTGCTTCCAGGCTGGCTGCAGTGCATACCTGATGTAGGCTGCCTGCCTTGCTATCACCACGGACCTCCATTTCCTTTTTCCTATAGGTAGGCTTCAGGGAGTATCTTCCAGATCTCCAGCTCACCTATATGCTGCCTACTACCATGCCTGGCAATTGTAGAGATTCCAAGACCTCATGCAATGGATCCAAGTGGCTTTTGCTGACCCACTTAAGAAAAACATTTTTCTTTATTCAAACTAGCACTTTCCCTTTTCTTGCAGGGCAGAGGAAGGATCAGTGTAGAACTTAGAAACATTCTCCTTACAGCTGAGTAGCACATCAGGGTGCCCGTCATTCCATTGGCACACTGAACTGCACAATCTGCCAGGGACTATCTGCCCCAAGTCCCTGTCCTTGGGGAATGCCTTTCCCCACCTCCACCCCACAACCTCAACCTCCATTAGAAACAGAAACCAGAAAATGGCTGATAGCCCAAATTTGTGTGGCATTTCTCAAAAGAAGCTAACCAACAGTCTTAGGACATTGAGATCCTAAAGATGAGAAAGGCTGAGGGAGTTTGGCTGACTGTTGGTGGTCAGAGGTACAGAGCGGTGAAATGCTAGGAGGTATAGGTGGGATCATGCACACATGCACGTGTGTGTGCAAGCACACACACATGCACATACAAGCCTAACAGTGGAAAGGGGTGAGAAAGCCTACCAGTCATCATTGTGCCCTAAATGTACACTGTGGTAACGTTGGGTGGCGAAGGGATGGGGCAGACAGAAGGAAACTGTACTTTTGTGGCCCCTTTCCATAAATCTAGAAACTATTACAGAAAAACAAAACAAAAAAACTGTTCAGAGTCCTGAATCAATCTCTCTCTCTCTCTCTCTCTCTCTCTCTCTCTCTCTCTCTCCCCCCCCCTCTTTCTACTGGAGGTAGTTACCAATGAATATACTTACCTGAGGCATTTATATCCCATGGTTCTCCAGATTATACTCATGTCTAAACTGATACCAGCTCAGACAGAGCTGCCCTCATTTCTTTGGGGGACCACTGAGCCCCTCTTTTGACTCTCCCCTACCACTTATTTTCACCATTCCGTTCCCTACAGCACTGTAGAATGGTTGATGCTTCTTCCACATCAACTTCTTCCAAAGACTCCCCCTCCTCTGAGGACTCACTCGCCTCCCTGGCTTGTTTTCCAAAGCCCCTCCTCAAGCAGCTCTTGCCTCTCCTCACCCTCCATCTTCCACTGCATTTTCCTCAGAGGTGTTGACCTGCCCCCAGTATCAAAGAGGCCACGCTCTTCTGCCTACTCTGCAGATCCCTATTCTCCATGCTGTGAAAGTCTCTGTTTCTCACAACACACCTGCCATGGCTCACAAGGCTGACATTTCGCATGGCTCAGAGGCTCCTGGGCCCCAGGATGTGTGGGGACCTCTGCCAATGTCTCTGCTGATCACAGCGCTTGCTCATTGCATACCGCTAGTTCTGTAACCTCGTCCAGACCTTATCCCTGACATCCATCGGGACTGCTTCTTCCTGGCACGTTGCATGCAGGCTAAAAACATTCAGTGAGTTTGTTTCTTCATTTTTAGTTTTTTTTTTTTTTAAAAAAAACTTTTCATTCTGAGTTTATTATTTTATTTAATGTATGAGTGTTTTCCTTGCATGTATGTCTGGGTATCATGTGCATGCCTGGTGATCCTCTGAAAATGAAGTATGGGGGCAGTAGGGAGCCACCATGTGAGTGCTAGGAATTGAACCTGGGTCCTCTGTAAGAACAGCCAGTGCTCGTAAGCACTGAGCCAGCTCTCCAGCCCACAGTGAGCTTTTGCTGATTGAATCAACTGACATGTAATCACCAGCATTACACACAAAACACCAATGTTCCTAACTATGTGTGTTCACAAGAGGGTAGGGACACAGTGAAGCAGATCTTACCTTCAGTGGTGTGTGTGTCTATGTGTGTGTGTATCAGGTAACATGATTCCGAGTGTTAGTTCCCATGGTGACCACCCATCCATCCCAGTTTGCCAACAACTGACACATTCCCTAAGACATGGCACTTACTTTTCTAAAAACAGAAAAATTTCAGAGAAACTTAGGCTATTGGTCAGCCTGCAAAAATGTCACAGCTGTAAGGTAGACTCGAGGGCCAGAGCTCAAGTGTGCTGTGTCTGCTTGCCAGAAGCCAGCAAAGACTTGTTGATTGGCTTATGAGTGCCTACTTGACATTCCATACGGCAGCCATCAGCTCTTTGCCAGGCTGCATGGAGATCAGGAGCTGGGATCTCTCTATTTGATCATACACAGAACAGACAAGAGAGCTTACATGGTTGGACCTCCATCACAGAGCTCCTCTGACCTCAGCGTGCATACGAATGGGCCTCTGGCTTTGCTTAGCTCTACTGAACATTACAACTTTTCGAGCACAACAACTTGAGATTCTGAATTCTCTAAGTACCCAGGTCAAGGCGGATATTTCTGGTCCTGAGGACACACTTGGAGTAGCAAAGGACTAATAGTTCAAATCCTTAGACTATAGAGTTATCTGGGGAAATTCACTGGTACCCAGACACTGAACCAAAATCAGTCAAGTAACTCTCTAAAGGTGGGACAAGGCATCAGGATTTTTAACTTTCCTCCAGCATTTCCACAATCGAGACTGCAAATCCCACAAAGGGAGGCCAAGAAAAAGCTCACTTGATAAAAACTGATTGATTGGTCCAGATGGGCTAGACTGTGCTGTCAAGCCATTTATTGGACATGGAATCAGTGATCCCAAAACAGGAGCTTATTTTAGAAAGCCCAGAGGCAGGATTCTAAAAACAAAAACAAAAATTACACAGGATATAACTGTATATTTGGTCATTTAGCAAAGACTCGACATTTCCTGAATCCTTAAAGTGATGGAGCTCAGTGAGCAATCTTGGAGGACAAAGCAGGCCATACTCTGACCACAGGCAACAAGAGAGAGCAAAACCCCTCCGAATCAAGCCAATCTCAGGTTCTGCAGCTCTCTGCCTCCTAGCTAGTCCGAGGCTGTCCAGCCTTCCTTTTGTTTCCTTGCATGCTGAGGCTTATTAACAGCCAGTTAGCAAGTGTTCGAAACACACCACACACACACACACACACACACACACACACACACACACACACACCCTATACCACACCCTGGGCTCTCTCCCCTGCTTCTCGGCACCTCATCTGAGAAATGTCTATCTTTACCTAGCCCATCCCCTTCCCTATTTGAGAAGCAACACTGTACCTCCTTCCCACGATGAGCCCCCACCTATGTTTTTCATCCAAGGTCACCCTAGCACCTTCTAGAAGTCGTCACATGATCCCACCCTTTTTCCATTACCACCTGCAGTCACCTCTCTCAAGACATCTTTAGCCCCTTTTCCTTCTCAAGCTCAGACTCTTAAATAGATGTGTGTGTTCGGGTTTGTTTTTCTTTTTTTTTTTTAAATTAATTAATTAATTCATTTATTTATTAAAGATTTCCGTCTCTTCCCCACCACCGCCTCCCATTTCCCTCCCCCTCCCCCAATCAAGTCCCCCTCCCTGTCAGCTCAAAGAGCAATCAGGGTTCCCTGCCCTGTGGGAAGTCCAAGG
>NC_022030.1:58498003-58506815 GCF_000317375.1 Microtus ochrogaster
CCCTGCCCCCCGATCAAGTCCCTCTCCCCCATCTCCGAAACATCAGTGGCAGGGGCTAAGGGGACTGCTTGCTCCATTCACTTTGCTTTTGGCTAAGTCTTGTGCAAACTACAGGCCCGTGCTTTTGGCTAAGTCTTGTGCAAACTACAGGCCCATGTATGATGAACCAAACACCGTGACCATCGGCTTCCTTCTTTAACCCCCAGCTTACAAGAACCAGAGTAGACCAGAGCAGGGAGTAAAACATAGCACGTTGTATGTAGGAAGGACACATATAATTAACCATACAGCACACACATCAGGGACACAGCACATGGACAGTGGAGTCCCATGAGATTTTACTGCCAAGTGATGGCATCACCATCTTGGTTTACGCAAATACTCTATGTTGTCCTCCTACTGGTGAATTTGCCTAGCGACATCTTACTCGGACATGTCCCTGTAGGTAGGCAGTATAGGACTGTGCTGTCAAATGTATGCTTTGGAGTGAATTTTGAAGTTTTTTTCTTCTAGTTTGTTTGTCTGTACTGCCACACTAAGAAGTGATGAGGACTTTTTCTAGACTTCTGAACCAATATAATATTTCAAAAGACCAAAGTCAAGTTATAGATGGTAGGTAGCTCACGTCTGTAATCCCAGCACTTGGTAAATGGAGCAGGGGATCAGGAGTTTAAGGTTATCCTTGGCTGAATAGCAAATTAAGAGGTCAGCCTGGGCCACATGGGGTCTCAAAACCAGAAAATAAATAAATAAACGTAAGACCGTTTTCTGGAAATTGTACCTTCTTCTAAATTCCCTATATTGCTAATGTTTGTTCCCATTCCTTAATTGTTCTGTGATTCCCCCCTCCCACACTCCAGATGTCTTCTCTCATCTCTCCACCATCCATTCTAAAGCAGTTACCTAGAGACCCATTCTCAGGAGCCAGCCAACCAGCCTTCCTTCCGTCATTTGTCCTGTCCCATTGTAGTTCCAGACATTACTAATCAGACCCAGATAGTGCTTTTTAGCTCCTCGTCTGGGTCTCTAGTTTCTTATAGTTCTCCAGACTTCATTTAGGATCCCATACTGTCATTCACTAGCTGCTATATAATGCCATGAACATTGTTGGACATTTCAAAACTCAGTATCCTTGCCTACAAAATAAAAATATTCTCACAAAGCCATTTTCAGCACTGGAGATAGGCAGAGAGTTGGGAAGAATAGGTATATAAATAGACACATAAAGCTAGATAGAGGATCTACAAAGAGGCTGGAATTCGGGCATTAGCTTACTGCCTCCCAGTTCCCGAGATACTGCTATGGACTGGGTGTATGTGTGCCTGCCCTTCGCCAAATTCAGTCTTCAGTGTGGTGGTATGACACAGCGGGGACTTTGAGAGGGAGCTGGTCTTAGGTAAGGTCTTGAAGGAACTACTCCTGTGATAGAGATGGAGGAGCCTGGGAGGAAGAGGATGCAGCAGGAAGGCAATCTGCTGAAAGCCAAGCAGAAAGGCTATCCAGATCCCAACCACACTAGTACCCTGGCCTCAGGGTTCTCAGCCCCCAGAATTGTGAGAAATAAATGGCGGTGTTCAAGCCATTTAATTTCTGCTCTTCTGTTAAAGCAGTCTGAACTAAGACAGATACCTTGCTCAGAAATTCCCCACGTCTTCCTGTTGTCGCTGAATAAGGTATCTCAGCTCCGGCTTAGTTCTCTAAGTTCCCTTCAGTTTGTCCAGCGCCTCCGCTTTGCGCTAAGCCCTGTGTTTTCAGTGAGACAATGTGTCATCCCTACACCTTCCTGCCTCCTCAGTCACTTCTCTCCTGTAGCTCTCACTACACTACAACCTCACAGGAGGTGGTTATACACCTGCCTACAGCTGGAGGCCCCACAGGGACCTGGGGAACAGTCTGGTTTTGAGCGCAGACACAGCAGGTGTTTTAGAAGGAAATGAACTGTCACGCATGGTAATCAGGTTCCTGGAGCCCAGTGCAGACAGGACCCAGAGAAGATAGCTTTGTAGACCTTTCTGCAGGTGTGGGGGAAGACACAGTACACCCCTAATTCTATGGAAGCAGCGGTTCTTACCCTTCCTAATGCCACAGCCCTTTAATACAATTCATCATGTTGTGGTGACCCCTGCCCCCCACCCAAAATTTTTTCATTGCTACTTCATAACCAGAATTTTGCTACTGTTATGAATCGTAAGGTAAATATCTGGTATGCAACCCCTGAGAGGGGTTTCAACCCACGGGTTGAGGACCACTGTCTTGAAGGGATGTATGACTTTTCCACTATGACCCGAATTCATTTATTTTTCCAGTGAGTATAAACTGGAGAATCTCTACCCATTCCCAAGTCTACCTTGAATGGCTTCCCACTTCTCTGCCTTTCTCCTAGGCTTATCACAGGTCACCCCCAGCAGCCTTACCTCTGAGGGTCTGTCCTAGCCCCAGCCCATCCATCCACAGCATAGATTCCAAAGCCGAAGAGCATGGGAGCCCTTTAACGCCAGAAAGGCCATTTGTCTCTGTAGACAGGAGGATGTAGGTTTGAAAGGCTGCCCTCCTGTGACAGAAGGGTGTCCTTGTGGCCTGAGGCTGAGAAGGGACTGTCCCTGAGACAAGAAGCTGGCTACAGCCTTTGCCAGAAACTCTGTGTATCTAGCTGATACGGAGTGTCTCTGGCCTTCCCCTTCTGTGCTGGTTGATGCGGAATTGCTGTCTGTAGCTCCGTCATTCTAGCCTTCCAGTTCCTTCCTTGAGATGAACTTCATCAAGACCAACGACCCAAAGGTTAATGCCTGCCCTGCAGGTGGCCTCTGGAACCTACTTCTGAATATGCAGCAACTGACTGGTTGTCTGTTCAGGTCAAGTTGTTAAACACTTTGAATAACACCACTACTGTCATGCATTGAGGTCATCCCTGTACCCCTGGGTTCATAGGTATGTCACCCCCGTTGAAAATGGGGCTCCCACCAGAAAGTTGAACACTGCTTGAACCCCCATAATGCCAGCTTTTCTCCTTGTCTCTCTCTCTCCTTTGGTGCTAACAGAACACCCTCTATTTCCCTGTGCCCTGCCCTCAGGATGTCCTGCTTTCTGGTCAGGGTCCTTACACACCCCAGCCATGGACTGAGGTGGCCCCTCAGCCTAAACCCCGCCGCGGCACGCAGACAGGAGGCAGGATACAGATGGCATGTGGGCAGCCGGAGCAGAGCCGCTCATGAGAGACCGTGGGTGTAATCAAACTCGTGTCATTTCTCAGACAATGGAAACAAACAGAAACACCATCTCAGTCGGGGTGGAAAGCAGCAGCAGGGAGCAGGGCCGCTGGAGAAGCTGCAAAATGGTATAAATTAAGGAAAACAACTCTGGCTGAGCCTTACCGCCTGCCGCCTCCTTCAGAGTGGTTCCAGCAACTGCCTTCCTGGGGCTTTCACACCTGGGGGCCAGGCAGACAAAAGACTGTCAGGGGAGAAAAAGAAGGGGACGGTGGAGGAGTGACTGACCCTGGGGAGCAGTACACACCTTGGACAGAAACCAGAAACAATGAGCTTCTTGCCTGATCCCTGCACTGCCTGGGCTGTCAGTTCAGCAAGGTGTGTCACCCCTCAGGCCCTCAGTGTGGCTATTACTGAGGAAGTTAGAGTATCCAAATTCATGAGCGTCCCGTGGTCTGTGGCCCCCAAATACTTATTCGTATGTCCCCAAAGCACTGTCAATGCTGTTGAAATCCTTCATTTCATCCTCCCTTCCTCTCCACACCTTCTCCAGGCCGAGGGATGCTCAAAAGGCGTGAGTGCTAAGGCTGATTGCACATAGTAGCTGTGGGGTATTCCTTTCAAAGAAAGAGTGGGCAGATCCAGCTGAAATCACAGTCTCCTCTGGATCCCAGTCACTCCATTGAGTGGCACTATGAGACTCAAGCCTAGGGATGTTCTTCCTCAACCTCCTCTAGGGATAGTCTCAGGGGGTGTGGGGGAGGGTGGGGGCTCTGGGGGTAGAGCTAGAGAGCTCTGTAAGTTAACTCCTGGTAGAGCAGAATTGCCACAGAATACTGTCTGAAATCAAACTACAATCAGATGGGAAAGTCGTCATTCCTCAACATCCCCCCCCCCTCAACTCATGCATAGGTGCCTTGTTTTGGCCAGGAGACCTAAACATGGCTGCAGAACCAGGCTGGCTTGGGAGGAGTCTACATTCTGCCTTCCTGCTTCTTTCGTTCAGGGCCAGGATGGGTAGGAAAGAGAGAAACCTCTGCCTGGAGATGGCTTGCTTCCCCACCCTGATGACTTAGAGGGGAAGGGAGGAGCAGCCCAGCAGGAAAGGAGATAGCTGCCACCTCATTTAAGAAATTGTTTTTAAATCTCCCAGCAGGAGTCCAAAAAGATGGTGGAAATTAAGTGTATAACTCTGCTGGGGCTCTGTGGTACCGTATTGCCCTGGCTGGGGCCTGGGTGATAGTGGCGTCTCTTGGAGGGGCTTAATGGGATCCTTAACAATGCTGTTTTATACTTTTGAGACCCCAGTCAAAATCCAGGACCTTAAATCTGCTGTGACCTCATAGTGGGCAAATGATCATGTAAACAGACGGATGATGACCACGAGGGTAGATGATTCGCTGAATTGCCAGGCTTCTCGGGTTCACACCACCTTTTCTCTGCTGAAGGAAAGCACCCCTTGGCTGAGCAGCCGAGAGAGAAAAGCATGTTTCCCAAAAGGAGGGGAAGAGCGGGCGGAGAGGAGTGAATGGGTTCTGTGTTTTGACATATTTACTAAGAAATGTGGAAACTGCTTAGCACCTGCTAATTAGAGTCAGAGCAACCTGAATTCCCTGCGATGTGCAGATGCCAAGGGAGCCAGAGCCTGAAGGATGAGTGGATTTTCTAAAGAGGATTATGGGCTTTTCCTGATTGGGAAGAGAGGACCCTGGAAAGAAGAAGAGAAGACAGGAGCTGAGGGCAGTGAGAAGGGCAGAGTCATCTCAGAGCGCTGCCTGGATTTCCCTGCACCCTTTCTGCCACAAAAACAAAAGCAGGCACTGACGTCCGGGATGAGCTGACCTGCTGCTGTGGGGCTTTAGGAAGAACGAGTGTGGAGACCAGCTTATTGAGCCCAGCTGTGCTCCAAGAACTGCAGTACTGAGGTCGAAGGACTAGTCCAATGTCCTTAGGTTTCTTCTCCATGCCTTGACCCATTTGGAGACTTGCTGTTTTTCATTACATTCAGTAGCTGCCCCTTGAGCAATTGCTGTTCTAACCGGCAGTTGCAACTCTGTAGCTACCATGAGCAGTTAGGCCACGTTGACCGTAGCCAGGCAGGAATTGTTCCCTCAGCCGGCTTTATCCCAGCCCTAAAGGGAACTTTATCTAGATCTCTACCCAGCCCTAGAACTCAGGATTCAAAGGTTGAGGTTAAATTCTGCTTGTTCAGAGAGGCTGAATTGCAAGTAGCTCAGCTACTCTCCTAGCTCAAATTTCCCCCCAAATAGGGAGTCCTTCTGCTCTGCCTGCCCCTACGTGGGGATCCTCCCCACGCTTTCTATCAGCGAGTTGCTGACTCAGCCACCTGACCACAGGTTAGTTTTATTTAACCAAACAAATATAACATGCCTTTGCATCATTAAACACATATTCCACAGCATAAATGAATGTAACCCATCTTAAATTAACATTCCACATTCCCCCATCTCCTTTCTTTCTTCTATTCAATCAGATTACAGGCTCAGGGTTATGAGCACGACTGTGGTCCCACGCCTCGTTCTCCCTCCTGTTATTAGGGAGCATTTCTGGGCCTGGGAGATGCTAACGGCCCTGGATTCATAGGGTCCTTGTGGGGATGAAGTGTGTCGGCCAATCTAAAGACCTTGACCCTTGGTAAGCGCTCAGTAACTCTTGGGAATTACCCTTGAGTATTTGGGAGTCCAAAAGCTCTGGGTATAGCAGTACAGCCAATAAATAGATGCGTATCTAGCCGGGTCAGGCTGTGTTCAAGTAGGATGCTAGTACAGGGACCAGTTACAAAGATGTTCACAGGCTCTGTAAGTGGAAGCAGAAATGAGATACAATGTAGGAAAACGACACCCAAAGCTGGAGGGGTAAGAGGAAGAAGCAGGGAATAGGGTCTGGGAATTCAGGCTTCCTGGTAAAAACTGAGACCACCCAGTGGATGGAATACTGTGGGTGCTGAAGCCAAGGAGACAAGAGCCACCGTGGAAGCTGCTGCCTACAATTGGGAGGTGTAGGCTGAGTTTTCCTGTCCTAGCCACCTGCTCCAAAATAAACATACAGAGACTTATATTAATTGCAAATGCTCTGACGATAGCTCAGGCTTGTTACTTGCTAACTCTTCCATTTAAATTAACCCATTTCTATTCATCTATGAATTGCCACATGGCTCATGGCTTTCTCTGTTCTCTAGCATGTCTTGCTTCCTGGGAAGCTGGCTGGCATCTCTCTCCCTAACTCCGCCCTTCTTCTTCCCATCATTCTCAGTTTGGCTTTTCCCACCTTTCTTCCTGCCCGGCTTTTTACTAACCAATGAGAGTAATACATATTCACAGCATACGGAAGGATTGTTCCACAGCTGAAAGGAGCCTCTGCGAATGTTTCTAGCTGCCCTCTCTCCATTTGGCGACCCCACTGAGGAGCTGTAGACTGCAGGAGTCACCATCCTGCTCTTTTCAGCAGAAAGAGTAAGACAGTGACAGTCACACTCTTGCAAAAGCTACCTGTCCTCCTTTTGTGTTCTAAAGTTTGTAAGAAAATGCGAGACAAGGGGAATGAGGCTGGCATTGTTGCAAGGAGGGCTGGAGGAGATAAGCATGCAAAAGACAAAGTACAGATCTCATTCTCGGTGTGTAGGTTCCTGCTGCTCCTGCTTTCCTTGTGCAACCCAGGCAATGGCTTCTCAGGAAAGCTTCACTGACCTCACTGATCTAATACCTGTGGCATTGCTGGTTCTCACCCAGGATCTGTCTCTTCCACCAGAGCGCAAGCTCCGAGGATTCCTCTTCTCCTCTTGGCATCTCTTGCTCCTTGAATACTGGCCAAACATTACTTTTGCAAACCTACATTTGGCAACCTGCACCACATGACTGTTTGGAACAGTCTTCAGGAAATGCTGGTGTTTGTGAGATATGGTTTCACTAACACAATTTTAAAGCTGGGAAGGAAAGAGTAGGAAAGAGAAGGGAGGTTTAAGGATGGTAAGAAGGTCAGGAACTTAGGGCTGCCAGGTCTTCTGGCTTCTAGAAAAGCTAACAGGCAATTAAAAAGGTGTTCGTTGTTGCTTGAAAAAAGTAGGACATACTTAGTGTGGAAATTTTAGAAACACCAGGTAAATAAAAAGCATCCATAATGCCAATTCCCAAAATAACGGTAAATATTTTGGCTCTTATTCACACAGTCGTACACATATGTCATTTCTTCTTACTATAGAAGTGTCAGTCGGCTTCACAATCTGTTCCTCTTGACTTAATAACAATGTCTGACATTCTGTCTTCACATCACGGATTGCAAAGCTTCACCCAGCACATCTACCCCTTGAGTCGCTACCGCTAACTAACATCCTCTTGTTGAAAACTTCACTGAGAATTCCGTTCATTAGACGGTTCTGTCAAGAAATCCACACAGCCGATCTATTGGCACACTGTCCTTATTTCTTTTTATTTTATATGCATTGGTGTTTTGCCTTTATGTATGTCTGTGTGAGGATGTCAGATCCTCTGGCACAGGAGTTACAGACAATTTTGAGCTGTCTTGTGGGTGCTGGTAGTTGAACCCAGGTCCTCTGGAAGAGCAGCCATTGTTCTTAACCACTGAACCATCTCTCTAGCCCCCAGTCCTTATTTCTTTAGGATAATTTCTTTATTTTTTCCTTCCTTCTTCCCTCCCTTTCTCCCTCCTTCCTTCTCTCCCTCTCTCCCTCTTTTCCTTCCTTCCTTCTTTTCTTCCTTTTACTTTTACTTCTTCATCTTATTTTTTTCCTGGTTTTTTGAGACAAGGTTTCTCTCTGTTACAGCCCTGGCTGTCCTGGAGCTCAATCTGTAGACCAGGCTGGCCTCAGCTTCACAGAAATCTACCTGCCTCTGCCTCCTGAGTGCTGGGATAAAGAGACGCACTACCATACCAGACTAGGATAATTTCTTACAAGTGAAAATTATCTTACACGTACATGCTTACAGCCCAATCTTAACAAATTACCAAATTGTGTTTTAGTTTTTTTAAATATCTGTTTGTATTTTACTTGTGACAGAGGAAATGATTCTGCAAAAATGTATCAACACTGAATTGATTAAAAGCCATTTTCCAAAATTGATTTATCGAATGACCATAAAACAGTCAATTAGGGAAATAGATGGAAGGGATAAAACAGATGTTAGATGACTGATAGATAAATGATGTTAAATAGATAGGGGGTAGGTAGATAATGACAGATGATAGGTGGGACGGCAGATTAATAGAAAGATAAATGATTGATAGACGATAGATGATAATACCTATACATATATAGATAGATGATAATATATATACATATATAGATAGATGATAAGTAGATAGGTACATTATAGATAAATAGGTAGATAGGAGAGATAGATGATGGTGATGATGTAGATAGATGATAGATAGATAGATAGATAGATAGATAGATGATAGATAGATGATAGGTAGGTAGATAGATAGATAGATGATAGATAGATAGATAGATAAATAGATAGATAGATGATAGATAGGTAGGTAGATAGATGATAGATAGATAGATAGATGATAGATAGATAGATAGATAGATAGATAGATAGATAGATGATAGATAGATAGATGATAGA
>NC_022030.1:58506915-58522638 GCF_000317375.1 Microtus ochrogaster
ATAGATGATAGATAGATAGATAGATAGATAGATAGATAGATAGATGATAGATAGATAGATAGATAGATAGATAGATAGATAGACAGACAGACAGACAGATAGATGATAAAAACAGCTTTTTGATAACCAGTTAACAGAATAAGTACTCTAACAAATGCACTGACACAGTCACAGAGCAATTTCTACTGCGTAGGAAGAGGCTCATGTGGGTTTTTGAAACTGCCATCCAGTTTGAATGGACCGGTTTTCTGTTCTTATGGCAGCAATTCAAGGATTGCTCAGTTTGCTGAAGTAATGGGGACTCATGTGTGAGCTTTTTCAACATGGAAAAAGCGAGTTTCCTCACTAGAATCTAGAATGATGTTATTTTAAACGGTATCATTTGATGTTTACAGATTTCTCTCTCTCTTTCTCGTGCCTGTGTGTCATTTCCTGTTGCCGTACTGTTATGAGTCATCGGCTGATTTCCCAACGATTCCTATGTTTCTAGCCATAAGTGAATAGAAATAGTATGTGATGTGGGTACTGCTGACCCTTTTTGTGTTGTTCTCCTCTGAGCCTATTGATCTTCCAGCATGATTTTGTTTTGTTGTTTTTAATACAGGGTCCTACTATGTATCCCTGGCTGGCCTGCAACTTCCTAGCTTCAAACTCTCAGAGATCAGCTCCTCTGCCTTGCTGGCTGGGCTTAAAGGCGTGGACCATCGTACCCAGCCTTCTAGTGTGTTTATTAAGCCATTTGCTCGTATTCTTTACTCAACAATACCACGCTGATTACTGATGTCCCCAGGAGCTGCTCATGAGACAGGCCTTCCGATGCTCCCTGTCTGCGGCTTTGGTCAGAGCCTTGTTTCATGTCAACTCTTCTCCATTTGTGCCCAAGTCTTCCCAGTCGTGCCTCACTAGGAACCAAAGTGCCAGGCTTTCCTCTTAGGATCATGTTACATGATTTCTTCAGTAGGTGAAGGTGGAAGTCATAAACAATCCCACACCAGTTTGAAATGATGATTAATAGAATGGTTAATTGGGGAAAAACTTACAGATCACCGTCCCAGACAACAGTCCTCTGCACAATCAGGAAGGGAGCCTAGTCGCCTGAAGGGAAGCCAGAAGCCAGAGAGCAAGTGGAGGGAAGTGGCCGCTTTTTTAAAGGGAGAGAGACCACGCCCCAATGGGCTGGTTTCTCAGCAGCTATTGGCTGAAGGAGCGGAAGGAGCTCCTGCAACAAGTAGGCAGACAATGCCTGGTCATTTTCTTCCCCATCATATTCATGTTTCACATTCACTTGCTAATTCTACAAGTGCACATCAGCCTTGAGTGTTTCTACTCTCTGAGAGTCCCTGTTGGGGTACACTCACGTGTCATTTCCTATTTTCTGGTCTTCAGTCATTCACAGCATTCTTTCCTGAGATGCTCAAACAAGAACAGCTCAATTCTGAGTTCCTGGGATCCCAGGGATGCAGTTCTCTCTGCCTCACCATAGCTATCGTCTGAGCTTGATGATGAGTATACAAGGCCAATTAACGCTAGACTCTGTGCTAGTCTGAATGTAAATGACCCCATAAGCTCATAGAGAGTGTCACTATTAGGTGGCGTGGCTTTGTGGGGGTAGGTATGGCCTTGTAGGCGGAAGTGTCACTGTGGAAGTGAGCTCTGAGGTCTCATATGCTCAAGTCGTGCTTAGTGACCCTCAGGACACTTCCTGTTGCCTGCATATCAAGATGTAGGGCTCTCAGCAATACCACCATGTCTGCCTGCACACTGCCATGTCCAACCATGATGATAATGGACTAAGTCTCTGAGACCAAAAGCCACCCACTAAATGGTTTCCGTTATAAGAGTTGCTGCAGTTGTGATTTCTCTTCACAGCAATAGAAATGCTAAGACAGACTCCTTCCTCAAAGTCATTTTTTTGAGGGTGCCAGATCTCATTATAGATGCTCATGAGATATCATGTGGTTGTTGGGAATTGAACTCAGGACCTTTGGAAGAATAGACAGTGCTCTTAACTGCTGAGCCATGTCTCCAGCAACACCCCCCCCAATGTTATACTTATAATGAATTCATGCCCCGCCCAGTGGTACTGCTCGGCCACTGGGACCTTCCTTTTCATGTCTTGGTCAGTTTTAGCCCAAACTGAACTGCACAGATGTTATGCAAATCGCTAACAGGTTGATCTTATTATTGTTTTTACAGCACAGACATTCAGCTTACTGGAACCAGCAGATAGGCATTAGTTCAGTGTAGGTCATCTGGGATGTCCAAGGGGTGTATCCCACGGCCAAGCATCCCTTCATGGGACGTATCAGCTAAATAGGCAAGGAGGGCTCCTATCATAACCGCGAGGGAGAACAAGTGAAAAACAATAAACTTGGACTATTTTAAAGGAAACAGGCCAAAAGAAGTCATCTGAGAGCATAGAGGACTGAGTAAAGCAGGAGGAAGCAGGGCTGATGCAATGATGGGTGTGCCCGGCGATCCCTGGGTATGGACCTTCAGTAGAGACGGTGAGCCCGCTCAGCCCTCCGCCAGCCATGAGGGCACTGCACAGCTGCTTCAGCACCTGGTGTTTCTGTCATTATAATTCTCCCGGATGTGATGGGTTACCTGGACCTCACGATGGCTTTGCAGGTCATCTTTCAGTTGGCCTTCAAGCTGAGCGTGTCCTTGTAATAGCACTGGCCTTCTGGCCATCTGCTTTCACAACAGGCTCATTCCCCACCATCGTCTCTGTTAGTCTCTATGGACTCTTTACATATTCTGGGCTTACTTTATTTTATATCAGTTTTACAAATTTGTCTTCTGCTCAAAACTTGACTTTTCATCTAAATATTTGAATGATCAAAAGTCCTTAGTTTCACATCCCCACCCCCAACCTTGTCTGAGGTTAGTGCTATCTGCATGCTATATGGAAAGTTTCACCCATCCCGAAGATCATAAACATTCCTTTTTTCCTTTATAGATTTTCTTTTCACATTTAATCAAGATAGAATTGATAATTGTGGATGGGGGAGGGGGGAATTTATGCTCTCCCCCTCACACACATATGAGTATGACTTCCTTACCTTTTTCCTCAGGAGATATGAGTCCATTTACTACAGATAGAGCACTGGTAACAAGTCAAAGAAATTAGTCCACGCACGTCGAGTTTAGTTAGGGTTACTTATAGGATTGCAGGTGAGGGGTCAGCTACAGGAGCATGGCTCCATTGTAGGGAAGAAGTCCCCCCTTTCTCCAGCAACCATTAAATCGATTATATTCCACTGCAGAGTGATGGGGCCTCCTTATGGGCAGCTTCACAAACTCTTACGGCTCTGCCTCACGGGCCCCATCAGTCCTTGCAAGCCTTGTGAACCCTCTCTCTCCCTCATGACAGGATGTGAGGGGGCCCAGTCCTGTGATGGTAATCAAAGCAGCAACAGCTGCATCATCACGCCCACAGGGCTGCGCTCACAGTATGCAGCTGACATCACACTATTCATCTAGAAGACCAGCTTCTTGTTGCCCTACAGCATCACGTTGCTTTTGAATAAGTCCTCCCCCTCACCCCGTGTGTCTGTCTGCATCCGGACACTGCTTCTGGGACCTCTGTCCACCCAACCCAACATCACACTGTGTTAGCATGGCTCTGCTGTAGGCCTTGATGCATGGTGTTCTACACAGTTCATTTCTTCAAGACTGCATTGCTCACTCTTTGCCCCTGCTTTCCTCCATACACTTCAGAACAGAGGCCAGTTTCTACAGGAAGGATGGAATTCTGACTGTGATTGCCTTGTGGTCCCAGATGCTCTGGGTGGAGGTGGGGGAAGAGTATCTTATTAAATTTCTTTCACCAAAGTTTTGTCGTTAAAATTTCTGATGGTCTCATAAACAGTTTTTAAAAAACTTTCCTTTTCCTTTGAGCATATCAATTAATTTCCCTAGTGGCCTTAAACCTTTTTTAAAAAATGATAAAAATAGCTTTAAAATCATAATTTGTAGATTCTTTTTTCCTATACACCTAGCAGATCAGCTATAAAGGATATTTTGTTTCTTTTTAATTCTGATGACAGTTTATTCATTTTTATTTTACTGACTGACATGCCTCAGACTTCCAGGTGACAGTGAAGATAGCAGTTTCATTTCTGACCATGGGGGAGGGAAGTGCAACCTTCAATCATTTCTCGGGATTGTTAATTTTTAGGATTTTTGTAGATGGTATTTAAGAGATATAGAAACTGTTTGTCTCCTAGTTCACCACCCAACATTTATCCCGAGGTGGGTCTTCTTCTTCTTCTTCTTCTTCTTCTTCTTCTTCTTCTTCTTCTTCTTCTTCTTCTTCTTCTTCTTCTTCTTCTTCTTCATCTATTGAAAGATCTTATGAGCCAGATGATGGTGATGCACACCTTTAATCTCAGCACTCGGGAGGCAGAAGCAGGTGGATCTTTGTGAGTTCAAGGCCAGCCTGGTCTACAAAGTCAGTTCCAGGACAGCCAGGGCTACATAGAGAAACCCTGTTTCAAAAAATAAATCAAAAGACAAAACTCACAGACACACAGACACACGCACACACAGAGACATATGTGACTTTTCTACTGTATTCTGTCTCCGACATGAATGAAGCTTGGTCCCGAAGGTACTGGGCTGTTAAGTGTGGGTGGAGTCGATTCTCCGAGGCTGCACTTAAGGTTTTTGTGTCATGTGAGACAGTGGCCAGCCATTCTACTTTCATTTAATGTTCATGTTAGGTCGAGCACTACAGAATGTAGTATTCCATTGTTTCTTTCAGTTCTCATAATATCCATGTCATTTGCTTCTCAAATATTTAGAGTAATTTAGTAGTGAAGCCCTGAGGTTTACAATTATCTTTGTGTGTAATTCTGGTCTCTGGATTGTTTCGCAGAGATGGAGACAGTCAGACGTTTTATTCCTTTTATGGTAAACGAGTAAGTTGGGCTTCTCTTCAGTTTTATTTATGTGTCTCTGGGAGGGTGGTTACCCACGGAAGGTAGAAGACATTGACCACCCATGAGCTAGAGTTACAGGTGGTTGTGAACTGCCCGGGATGGGGGCCGAGAGCAGAACTTGGATCCTCTGGAGGATCACTCTCACTCCTAGCTGCTGGGCCGTCTCTTCAGCCCGTATCTCTCCCTTCTAGTTAAAATCTTTCCCCACTTAACTCCATGTCCTCTTTCTCTCTCTCTCTTTAGAAAAAAAAACAGGCAAGTAACAAAAAGCACACACACACACACACACACACACACACACGAAACACACATACAAAAGCAAAACCCATAAAATTACAAAATCAAAAACTATACTATATGAGCAAAAGACCAGTAAGATTATTAATCTATGAGAACACCATTGAGCTCATTTTGTGCTGTTCTTCTGCAGCTGGTCACGGTGCCTGCCTTCAAGTGTGGCTAATATATCCAGTGAGACTCCATTGGAGGAAGCTGATTTTCCCTTGTAAGCAATTGTCACTTGAAGACAGCTTCCTGATGAGGGTTGGGAGCCCATGTCCCCCTCTCAGCACTGGGACCCCTTCTGGCTGCAACCTGTGCATGCTGCCCCTGTCGCTGTGGGTTCATAGATCCATCTCTCCTGCTGCATCTACCTTGGCTCTGTACTCTTGCTGTCTTTGCCAGAGATGCGACCGTTGCATTTCACATTTGTTTGTTCATATGCAAGGTCTCACTGTGCAGCCTGGGCTAGCCTGGAACTTGTTATATAGCCAGTCTAGCCTCAGAGCTCACGACCCCCTGCCTCTGCGCCCCTAGTGCCAGGACTACAGGTGTGTACTTCCATGCTCAGCTTTCCCGTTCTTTCTTCGTCTCTTCGGTTTTGGCTGTGCTGTTTTCTCCTTCTGAGCACTTGTTTTCCATTTCATTCATTTCCTATTCATTATTTCTTGTTTTTTATGACTCTCTTCTCTCTGCCTTGGGTTTCGTTTGCTATTCTTCTGAATTATTCAGATAAAAATCTAGATTTCTGGCTTTCTGCCTTTCTTCTTTCGTATGTGAGGTAAATGGAAGTGAAATTGTATTGCGTTCACCTCTTCGGTATGTCATATTTTTATTCTTAATGACTGAGATTTCCGTTTGATTTCTTCTTTGACACAGAGATTACCTAGGGGCTTGTATTTGTCGTTTTCTGTTATTATGATAAAATACTTGAGATGATTGTTTTAAAAACAAGGAAAGGTTTGTTTGGCTCAAAATTTCCACTTCCGTCTGTGGGCTTTTGGTCCTGTTGCTTTGGGGCTGTAACATTATCTTGTTCTTCTAGTGATCACCATTGCTTCCAAGGGTCTAATATAACCTGATATTTTTCCCATTGCTGAGGTGACATGGGACCTTAGGTTGTATGAGTCTGCCTCCTTTGGCATAATGGGTTTTAATGCCACAAATCTTTAAAGCCCAGCCACCGCTCCAGGCTTATGCAGCAGATATCACATTTGTCCACGCAACTGCTTTGACTCACTCGCTCCTTATTTCTTTGCAAACAACCGATAAAATGTGGGTGGCGAGAGGTGAGCAGGTGCTCTAATGCCCTACAGGATAAAGATGGGGTGCAGCAGGAGGCGTAGTAAAACAGATCCAGGAGGTGTGAGCCTGCTGTCTGTGGGGGTCATGCAGAGTGCCCAAGTCTTGGCTGTCTCCCCGCTTAAAATCAGGATTGTATGTCTGCTTGCCTGGCCTGTCTTGCAGGTGTTCTCAGTACTAAAGGAAACAGAAGCAGGGGGAGATTCTGCAAACCCAGCATGGGCTATATTTAGGCAGTAAGGTTGTTTGTGTGTTTGTTTGGTTTGTTTTTTTGGCTTACCGAACCCTTTTTTGTTTAAACCAAGCCATTGTTTAAAAGCCTTATTTCACATAAAGTATTTCTTCCTATCTTTCCCTTCGGGGAAAGAAAAGAACCTGAAGATCCTGCAGCTGCAGACTCGGCTTTCCTCCAGTTGTGGTCTCTCGTGGTGGGAGCCCTCCCTTTCCCGCATCATGATCTTGGTGTCAACGCGCATGGATCTCAGCATGTCCGCATCTGCATTCATGCTGCCAAGCTTGCTCTGCCTTCTCGTTATCTGAGCTGTGGCCCTGGTAACATACTGTATCCACGTTAGTTGTTATTACTCGTTTAAAGCCAGGTACACACAGGGACAGGGCTTTCTAGTGTTCCAGGTTGCTAAGCGCTGAGACAGGTGACTGAGGGAGGTTGTAGAAACACTTTCCCTGGGTGCCTAAAAATAAAACAGACTCATCCTCAGTCTGTCCAGGATGCAGAGAAGGGAGGGAAAGCGGACAGCACCACATCGCTTCTAGGTTTTAAGTCTGTCTGGGGCGGGGAAGAGCTGTTTTAGTGTCTGTCTGTCTGTCTGTCTGTCTGAGGGAGATAGAAATCCAATCACAGGTAGGCTACATATTATAACATAATCCAGCATTTGGAAAACAAAAAGTCTCATAATCCAGACTAGAGAAAACAAGAGGACTTTTATTAAAACAGGCATGGATTAGTCAAACTTATTGAACTGGCCACCTCAAATCTGTGAATATCACTGTATGTAAACTATATCTCAATGTGTTGAGAGAAGATCTTGCTGTGTAGCCCAGCCTGACCTCAGACTTGTGAGTCTTCTCTCTCCCAAGTGCTAAGATTACATAATACATAAGTACACCACTATACCAGCTATATCTGAATCTGAAATTTTTTATACCAAAGTATAAATAAAAATTAAGAAGGAGGCAGGGGATCAATTCTGAGGCTAGGCTGTGCCAGTCACTAGATATAGACTGCTTACAGTATCAGGTCCTCAAAGGTCTTCTAAGGGAGGTCTAATTATTGCACTCCTCTTTCAGGCGCTGAAACTGAAGTTCAGGTGGTACGGTAGATAGCAGTTTCCACAGTTGGGAGAGCCACACCTTACATACGGTCCAGATGGAGAGATTTCCCCCAGGGACTCTCTCCGTCTGCTCTGTGAGCTAATCCCTTGAATGGTTAGGAAAACTGAGAAAATTTACCGCTGTAAGCGTGAGGAGGGAAGGATGAAACAGGCATAACTTACTATGCTATCTGCTGGGACGTCTAGCGAAGCACGCACTCGTTAAGCCAGTATTAGAAGCGTTCATTCACAAACCCCGGAAGCCCAAGGAGTCATGCCACTGTAGTTACAGCAGGATGATCCGACTGTCCGCGGGGAGGAGGGTCTTGTGCATCATCTTCCCAAGGGACGCTATGGTTCCTCTGGCCTTTGCAGTAAATAGTTCTGGTCTGTCATAGGATGTTTCCGTCCTCACAAAACACACTCCGACCCACCCAGCCGAGTCTGTGGATCATCAGAGTAGTTGTAAGACTCCTTATGAGTGTTGAAACCTCTCTCACAGGGAAAATGGGCGTGTGCATATGTGTGTGAAATAACATTACGATCTCAAGAGGTTGAGAATTGCCCTGAAGATGGCTGAACTACCCCGGCATATATGAACAGGCAGTGGTTCACTAGACAGGGGTAGCTGGGTCGTTGGAGGAGGAGAAACCTAGCCTGTTCTTTCATCTTCAGTCCTCATGGCTCAAGGCCTGGATTTTTAAAAACACATGCAAACACGGCGCACAGGACAGGGGCAGTCCTGCCTGGTTAACATCGCCACCAGTTAAGAAGTCCGGAAGACGGACACATGCGCATCAGAAGATAAAATCCGTAGTCTCTGCGCCGGTTTGTGCCACCTCTTCTTTCTCTTCAGAGAACGAAGCTTTCAACATTCCCGGGGGTGGCTTGAAAGCTAAAGCCTGCAGGAGCCATGTCTTCCGGCCCCTCATCTCTACACGCGAGGATTCAGGAGTCTGCTGGGGCAAGATGAGAGGGAAGAGGAATCTGAACAGCCCTCTTTTTTTCTTTGCGTGCTCAGTTCCTGACCATCATTTGTACCTCAGTTTCAGCATCGCTCCCTCAAGAACAGACCAAGTCTTTTTAGGTGTTCTTACAGCACTTCATTTTCTTCTTTTGCTTGGGACCTTCCATCATTGCATTTAATATTAATTTTACATATTATTCATATATCTATCTGTCTGTCTGTCTACCTACCTAAAAAAAAAAAACCCACGAGAGTAGGAACCATTCTTTCATTTTCTCTGCATCTTTATTGTCCGGCACAGGGTTGGTGTTTAATTAGATGTTAGTTTGAACGAGTGAATGAATGAGTCCTGGCCGCAGGAAGCTTTGGAGTTGTGACTGGAAAGCTACTATCCTCTCACAGGGAGTAAGAAGCCTATTTCCTAGGCCACCCAACCTCACCTCGCCAGGAATTGTGTCTTGTAATTCTGTCTTTTCAGCACAATTCTCTTCACAGCTACCTAATTTAGGGGAATGTTTTGAAACTTTAGGTGGTTACTACTCTTTATCGTGTGCTAGTTCCGGACAGGTAAGGAGCAAGTAGGCGTAGCGGTTAAACCTGGGTTGCCTATTGACTAGCTCTGCACATTTTTTTTTTTTTGGACAGTGTTGAAGATGGACGCTTAAAAAGAAATCCCACACTAGCTCAGAATTCAGTACAATGAAAGGTTATTTATCCAGCAGCCAGAAGAGAGGGCAAATGTGCTTTACGTAAGCATTTATAGTATAAGAGGCCACACCCAAGCGGGCTGGTAACTTAAAGGTTACTGGCTGAAGGAGTTCCTACAGTACAGTGTTTCATTATGTAGTCCAGGCTGGCCTCAAATGTGAGATCTTCTTCCTTTAGCTTCCTGAGTGCTGGGATTTTAGAAGTCTGCCACCATGCCTGGATGGCCCTGTGATTTTGGAAAAAAAGGTATAATCCTTCTGATTTCAATTCTTTCATTCTATAAAATGAAGGTCAATTAAATCGTCTTCATAGCATTAAATAAAATAAGCTGTGTGAAATGTATATCAGAAAGCCTGCCCAAAGCAGTTGCTTAATCAGTAAATATTTTTATTATTATCTAAATCGAATTCTTATGAAAGAGGAGGAGAATTAACCATCCTTAGGACTAGTTGGTGGTCTCAGTGCCTGAGGAAGGAAGCAGTGTGGTGGATTGGGGCATTAAATTCCAAGATTAAGTTCTGGTGATTTGAGTGAGAATGCCCCATAAGCTCATATGTTTACATGCTTGGTCTACAGTTGGTGGAACTATTTGAGAAGGATTAGGAGGTGTAGCCTTTTAGATGAGGTATGTTACTGGGAGTAGGCTTTGAAGTTTCAAAAGTCCCATGTCTTTCCCAGTTAGTTCTTTCTCTCTGTCTCCAACTAGCAGAGGAGATGCAAACTCTCAGCTACTGCTCCTGCACTATGCTTCACTGCCTGCTGCCATGCTCCCTGCCACGATGACCACGGGCTCTACCATCCTAGAACCAGGATTAGTTGCTTTCACTTATGAATTGCCTTGGTCATGGTGTTTTGTCATGGCATCTGAGAAGTAACTCAGACACAAGTGGAAGACTCCTAAGCCAATCCTGTTTCTCCCATCACCTCCTGTAAGCAGAAAGTCTAGTCTGTTCCACCATGTTTGCAGCATAAATCCTGGTACCCTGAGGTCACATGGAGACTTTCTGTGTTTCTCAAGAGGTCAACAGAAGGTCGATAGCCTTATTACTCAGAATAGTACTATTCCTCAAGTCTTCGAATTCTCTAGAGAGCACAGATAATTTGAAGATAGGCAAAGTCTGAGGATGAAGTAAAGAAGCTAGAATTATGCCTCCTTATTTCAGCTATGGCCTGTACAGTCTTTCATCCTCTTGCCCTAGAAAGAATATGCAACCCATCTCAACAATCTCACTTCCCTGCCCAACCAGCACCCCACTTGCTCTAGGTACAACTCCAAGCCCTTGGAGAACAGAAACACCACCCTACCCGCTGGTCAGCTGATTTCCTTGAAAGAAAATATGTTTTATATTCTAGAAACATTTCAACACCAAATTCATTTAAAAAATCAATTCCATAACCCCACTTCCCTAATACAGACAACTTTTATTTTCATGTGACCCTCTTCTACCATCTCAGCTTGCAAAAACCCCAAAGAAGCCTTTCTTAATGATTTGTTGTTGTTGTCATGATGCTAAAGTTTGGAGAAGAAAATCTCCCAAACTCCAAATGCTTCCCATTAGTTAGTGGTATGAAGTTCCTTCCATGACCAACAAGACAGTGAGAGATAGTCTTGTGGTGCCTCTGTGTTTCAATTCCTGCCTCTCCTCACCCATGACAGCTGATCCTGCTCCTATCTGAGCACCTGTGAATGTGCCCCCCTCTGTCAGGAGCAGGAAACTCCCCCTCCAACAGTCACCAACTTATTCCTGTCTCTGCTCGAATTTTCTCCTTAGAGAGGCTTTCTTCGATTACCTTCTACCACCTTCCATTGATATCTGTCTGAATATAATTATCTTCATAGGACCTATGACCCTCCACCCCAGTCCCTAGAGCATTAGTTGGTCCAAGGGAGGAGCTCGTCTGCCTGCTGAGTGATGTGTCTGCCTCTGTTTCAGCTGAGGTGGTGGGGAACTGGCTGCCTCCAGTTAGGAGAGGGGATTTAGTGACCAGGGAAGTTGGACTTGATGTTTCAGAGTCCAGACTCTCTGCTCTACTTCCCTGATAACACATGATAAATCAACAAAAATATCCCAATTTTCCCAGAAGTCTCTATAAAATTAATTTCAAAAAATGGGGCTAGGGAGATCATTGTATTAGTAAAATGTTTGTCATGCATGCCCAGGATCCTGAGTTCAGATCCCCAACACTCACGTTAAAAGCTATGTATGGCAGTGCACATCCATAATCCCAGGGCTAACAAGGCAGAGGTGGGTGGATCCCTGGAACTTGCCGGATATCCTGCCTTGCCAAATTGGTGAGGTCCAGGTACAACGAGAGACTGTCTCAAAATAAATGAATAAATAGAATAGAAGGACGGAGAAGATGGCTGAGCGATTAAAGGTGCCTACTGCTCTTGCAGAGGTCTCAGACTTGGTTCCCAGAATTCATATCAAGTGGCTCACAGTTGCCTTCATGTCCAGGGAAGCTGACGTTCTCTTGTCTCTGAGGGCACATGATACACGTGACACATAAAGTCACCGGAGCCTGCACACATAAATAAAGTGAACAAATAAATCGTAAAAAGATGAGATAGAAAGTAACAAAAGGAGATACCAGATGTCAGTCTCTGCCCTCTACATGCACATATGGACATATGTGCTTATGTCTCTATGCACAAACACATACGTCATATGCAGAAACACACGCACGTGCGTGCGTACACACACATTCAAAAATAACATTGTCAAACAAATAATTCATTGTAAGATAGTTTTCCAGCTAATATATCACTGTATCATAAGAGGGCAAGTCTTCTATTAGAAGATTAATTGAGCTGGGCAGTGGTGGTGCAAACATTTAATCCCAGCACTCCGGAGGCAGAGGCAGGCAGATCTTTGTGAGTTCCAGGGCAGCCTGGTCTACAGAGCTAGTTGCAGGACAGGGTCCAAAGTGACACAGAGAAACCCTGTCTCAGAAAAAAAAAACAAACAAACAAAACAACAACAACAAACATTAATGGGAGGATATGGTTTAGTATGTGATATTGTTTGAATATGGTTTGTCCATTGAAATTCACGCTGGAGTTTTATCTTCATTGTGAAGCTTAAGCTGTTTAGAGAGGGAGTCTTGGGAGATGAGTTCGGTTTGGATAAGGCAAGTTGGATAGAACTCCTGAGATTGAATCCCCAGTGGTTTTATAAGAAGCCGGGGGTGGGGGTGGAGCTGCCTGCTGCCTCAAGATGCCCTGTGCCACCTTGGGACTCTGCCAGAAAGAAGACCATTAACAAATATGGCTCCTCTGACTTTTACCTCCAGAACTCTGAAGGGAAAGACACCTCCATTCTTTACAAAGTAGCGTTCTTCAGCTATTTTACCATAGTAAGGAAAGCGCTGAGGGAGACAGAGAGGCTCCCACAGCAGGCTTGTTCTGATAGACTCAGGAGCACTTCCTAGCTGCCCTGCCTTCCTCCTCTCTTCCCCTCCCTTCCACCCAGGCAACCGATCTCTGGTCCTCTGCTTAGATTCCTCTGATATGGCCAGCTTCTTAAACACACCCATTCTCTACCTTCAGGATAGAGTTCTGAAAGCAGGTGTCCAGATCACCTGCTCCCAGCTCACACTGGGCTTCATTTAAATACTTTTTTTTTTGTAAGGCCTTGAAGTTTCTGGGGTGGGGCAAGGAGTGAAGAGTCTCAGAGCCAGGAGAGAACCTCTGCCTCCAGTTCTGTGTACTGATGTTGGAGGGCATCTCTTCTTCCCTCACTCTCTGTTCTGACCCAGCTCACGCCCCAGGAGAGTAGTCACCTGTCCTTCAACCGTGTTTCCTTTTCCGGTTGCAAACACTATTCCTAGAAATCCCTTTGGTACTCTAGTTGTCTGAGAACTCCCTCGTTCCCCCCACCCTTCCCCCCCCCCCCGCCAAGATTTTATGATCTTTGACTTTTTTTCTTTCTTTCTCTCTCTCTCTCTCTCTCTCTCTCTCTCTCTCTCTCTCTCTTGCTGGAGGATGGGTGGAAGGTAGGGCTTCCGTCATTATAAGGAACTGAGCAGGCTGGCACCCGCCACAGGAAGCACAATTAAGAATGTTCACAGCAGGAAGGCTGCTCTCCGGGAAGCACTGAGAGCTGTCAGGACAAGTGACCTTTCTAATCACGCCTGACATTTCACAGTCTTGAAGGCGGAAGAGCTGCCCTTATTCTGGAGGCGAGATGTTACTCTGTGTCACCCCAGACACCTGCGGTCTGAGGCTGCGGTGACTTGACCTCCAGCCGCGCAATGAATCAGAGCATGCAAAGGGTTTTGTTTCCCCAGGGAAAGAGAATACACTGAGCCAGAGACCGAGGTGGATGGCAACCAAGTCTAAACCTGGGACAGAGAGGTGCTGGGGAAGAATATCACCTCCCCTGAGTAACAGTCTGCTCCCAAGGGCTCAGGTGGCAGGGCTGATCAAACAACGTCCCTGGGGGAGGAAACCAAAGAGGATTACCTCCCAGCCCCTTCCCACCCCCAAAGTACTGGCTGCTGTGACTCACATTTGACCCATCTCCATATAAAAACAGCTTTGATTTAAACACACACACACACACATACACACACACACACACACACACACAAGATAATACATATATTATTCTAGAAAAGGCCACAGAACATATATAAAAGATAAGAGAACTGCTGTTAATATTTCAAGGACAGCTGTTGAGAGCGTTGACTCAAGACCGCAATCCCCAAAGTGGGGAGGCTGAGGTAGGTCTCGGGTTCAAGGCCAGCCTGGACTTGTGAGTAACATTTTGTCACAAACAAAAAGAAGGAAAAGAATGTTTTGAGGACATCACATACACAATATTTTTTGAAGATTTTTTTTTATGTTCATTAATGTTTTGCCTGCAGGTATGTAGGAGTCCTACATATATGCCTGGTGCTCACAGAGGTCAGAAGAGGGTGTTAGATCCCCTGGAGCTGGAGTTACAGATGGTTGTGATTGCTATGTGTGCGGTAAACCAAGTCTGGTTCTCTGCAAGAGCAGCCAGTGCTCTTAAGAACTGAGCCGTCTCTCCATCCCCCTATATACAAAATTTTAAAACGTAATTGAATGTTATCATAAATGCTATTTTGAAAGGCACAGTTTTTTAAAAGAAGTCTAAATTTATTTATTTATTTATTGTTTTTTTTAATTTATTAAAGATTTCTGCCTCCTCCCCACCACCGCCTCCCATTTCCCTCCCCATCCCCCATTAAGTCCCCCTCCCTTGTCAGCCCGAAGAGCAATCAGGGTTTCTTGCCCTGTGGGAAGTCCAAGGACCACCCACCTCCATCCAGGTCTAGTAAGGTGAGCATCCAAACTGCCTAGGCTCCCCCAAAGCCAGTACGTGTAGTAGGATCAAAAACCCATTGCCATTGTTCTTGAGTTCTCAGTAGTCCTCATATGTTCAGTGAGTCCTATTTTATCCCAGGCTTTTTCAGACCCAGGCCAGCTGGCCTTGGTGAGTTCCCGATAGAACATTCCCATTGTCTCAGTGTGTGGGTGCACCCCTCGCGGTCCTGAGTTCCTTGCTCGGAAAGGCACAGATTTTAAACTTAGCATCCTGAGCATACTTTCGTGTCAGCTAAATGCAAGCTGAACAAAGTTATTCTCAATGCTTTCCCTGTGATCCATTCTGGGAAAAGGTTTTCTGGGTTTTGTTGCTGTTGATGCTAAGTCCCCACAGGGCTGCACTATTCCTAGAGAAACTGCAAAGTCAGGTTAACATATACAGTGAAGTTAGTTAGTCCCTAGGCCATCTCCCTGCTCCAAACAATCCAGTTAATATATTGTCTTCAGATACAGCTGGCATCAGCTGTCCAATGGTTAACAGATAATTCACTCGGTCCTAGCCAAAAGGCCGAGAAGCGCTGACTCTGATTTTCAGCTGTGGTAGAATATTCTAGAGTGAATGTCCTCATAGTTAAATATTCCTATGGAACTGAGTACACTTTCTTATGCTATATTTCTAGAAGTGGACTTGCTGAGTTGAAGAATATGAATACTTACAAACGTTTTTCTGTCAGCCCTCTAGATAGTCAATGCCACCAAAAAGGGAGGGGCTCCTAGAGGTTGAGATTTAGCTTTTCTTTAAATCTTTGACATTTTCAGGAGTAAAAGTGATATACCTCAATTGTCTGAGTGGGTCTTTTCTTTCTCCCTCCCTCCCTCCCTCCCTCCCTCCCTCCC
>NC_022030.1:58523145-58533277 GCF_000317375.1 Microtus ochrogaster
AAAATTTAAAAGATTTTTCTGTGGCCATTTGAGTTGTTTGTTTTGTGAATTCCTCTGACTTTCATTCTCCTTTTGGTAATGCCAAAAACTTTCCGAGATTTAGTTTAAAGTAGTTTCTGTATAGTAATGAGAACTATTTATTATCATTAAATTACATTTCCCCCCAATTTACCATTGTCTTCATTTTCATGGAGGTTCTGCCATGAAGACATTAAAACCTTCTGATGCTGTCTGAATAGCATAGAGTTTTAGCTTTAACAAAAGATCATATTTGTGAAAGCCTTTTTTATCCTATGACCCTTGTTTCTTTAGTTAGCCTTTGCTTTCCCAGCTAGACTGTAAACTCTGTAGCGGGCAGAAGGAATATTTACTGCATTTTCCTCTTGTGTTTTGTCATTCTCTCGATTCCCGGGCCCTTCTGGCCACTCTCTTCCTGTCTTCCTCTTTGTCTCATGATTAGAAGTATCTCTGCAGAGAACTCTTTCTGGTCACCCTCTCGGAAAGCTTCCGTCAAGCCAGTTCTTCTCTCTCCCCTCAATCTCATTTCCTCTGTGACCTTTATCTTAAGAAGAAGCATAGTACAGCTCCTCTATTCAATATTTGCTTCCCCAACTAGACTATAAACTCCACGGAGGGCAGAAGTCATAGCTATTTTGCATTCTCGGCGCCTAAACTAACATCTGGTATATGGCATAAACAACAAAAGGAATTTGTTAAAGGTCATTGAATGTTAAGTCCATCTAAAATTTATTTTGGTATAAGGTATGCACTAAAGATTTGGTTTAAATTTTTCCAGATGGCGCCTTGTGATGACAGGGCACAGCAACAAAGCAGTCGAGCTCTCCGCTAATCCTCATTTCATTTGACACCAAGACATGAAATCCGGGATGCGGGAGGGGGGATGGAGTTACCTGCTTTCCTTCCTTCCAGCCCCGTCACCCTGTCTTTACAGTGACTCCCTCTCTCCATTATTGTCTTAGTCCAAGTGCTTCCCACAGTCTTATTTCAGGGCTTAGCCTGGAGAGATCCTTAATTAATGGTACTGACTTGCTGATTCAAGTCACCCCAATGGCAGGGAAATCTGCTATCCTTGATGTGATTCATTCCCAGCAGCCTCTGGAAACCCTGGGGAATCTCTTCTCCCTCCACAACGCTGCAACACTACATTGTTCTGTGCCCTCCGGTTCTCTAGTTTCACTTCTAAAAGTAATGGACAGGACGACAGACCTGGGAAGCTGTCAGAGGTAAAAAGGGGAAGATGGCGAGCCCCGCCCACATGTGCCTTGAAAGTGTCAGGTGCCATATTCCACATCCTGTCACATCCATTTACCCCTTCAAAGCTCTCCCGCAGGGCTGATGAGGGGGCTCGGTAGGTAAAGGTGTCTACTACCAAACTCAACATGAGTTCTGTCTCAAGAACCAACATGAAGGGGGAAGAAGAGAAGCAGTTCCACCAGGTTCTCCTCTGACCTCCACACACACACAGCAATAAGATAAAATAAAAAGAGAAAACCGTACCTGTGAGAGAGCTCCAGCAGCTTCATATCAGGCCTTGGGAGGTTCCAACTCTAAAAATTTATCGTCAGTAAGTTTCTTTCCCAATTTATTAAACTACTAACACCAGATGTAAAAGAATGGTAGAAATAACAAAAGGGTCTGCTTCTCACCATTTACAGCCTCTTAATGAACTCCTAATACTCAGAGAAGTCCAACTTACTATAATACTAATCCTCAAAGGGAAATAATTAAAAAAGACATCAAATATCATTTCCCTTGAAAACAAGGAACTCACAGAGGAGAGCCAACTGTACACTTAAAACTTAATAAATGAAGAGGCCAAAGAACTGGCTCAGTGGGTAGAGGTGCTTGCTCCAAGCCTGGTGACCTGAGTTCCATCCTCAGAACACAGTGGGAGAAGGAGAGAACAGATTCCTAACATGTTCTGTGACCTCTGCTTGCATCCTGTGCTTCCTGCTCACACACACACACACACACACACACACACACACACACACACACACACACACACACACTGAATAAGGAAAGCTGGACTTGGACTGCTGCTTAACATTTCACCTTTGATCCTTCTAAAACCATCTAGTGTGGTTTTGTTAGTAGCAGTTTTTCTGTTTTGATTCATCTGTGGCAGAGGTAGAGAGCAGCATGTCCTTGCTAACCAGCAGCCATCAGGCAAAGCACGCTGATGCTTCTTCTATGCTGATCCGAGGTCAACTCCTCCACACCCGAGGTTTTTGAGACGGTGTCTCAAGTAGTTCAACCTAACGTCAAACTCACCTTGTAGCCCAGGATGGTCTTTTTGTTTGTTTGTTTTTCTAGACAGGGTTTCTCTGTGTAATAGTCCTGGCTGTCTTGGAACTCACTTTGTAGATCAGGCTGGTCTCGAACTCACAGAGATCCGCCTGCCTCTGCCTCCCAACCGCTGGAGTTAAAGGTGTGCACCTCCACTGCCTGGCCAGGATGGTCTTAAACTCCTGGTCCTTCTTCCTCCTTCTCCAGATGTCGACTTCCTTATTCTTTATAATTGTATAGTGCACGTTGGAGGAGAGCGGTAGCCTTAGAGCAGACGTTGGTAAATGTTGATTGCCCAATTCCAGAAATCAAGTCCCTAAAAACTAACTGAAAACATGAACACTAGATGGGAATGATGACAGAAACAACTTTATTTCAGTGAAGATTTTGCACGTGTAAAACTTTGGTTAAATACCACCTTTGGGATTCTAGACTTTGCTTTTTTTCTTATTGTGGGAAACAGAAAGTCTTCTGCAGACACTAGTATTTTTAAGATGACAGAGGGTCAAAAGGTGCTTCCTTTGGTTTAAATAGCAGCCAAACATTCTTCACATGGGTCCCTAGGATGTCTATTGTCAATATGGAGTCTTGATTGTTTTTTATCAACATGATAAAAAACACTATTATTAAACTAAAAATATAATACAAAAATTTTAACCCAACTTATTAAATTCAACAACATTCAATTTTGTAAATAATGAAAAGATATAACTTAACTCATCAAGCAGATACTGTGGGCCCCTAATACATCCATTATAAATAAGAAGTTAAAATGATGCTGAAGGGAATGTTGCAACAAGTGTTCCGAAGTCTGGGTGGGAGAATAAAGAATTATATCTTTAGACTAGGATTTTCCAGGAACCTTTCAAATACCCCCGGGATTCAATCTTCTGCAAATCTCAGCTGGAAACGCTTACTGCGTGGTTCTTTGGTAATGTGTTAAAATGAGACAAACCCAAGTGTTGACAATAAGGATGTGATCTTAAAGTTTAGGATTCTTGCCACAGTGGCAAGAACTGTCTGCAGCAATGCTTCCGTGGGTTATTTAACAATAAAGAATATTCTCCCAAATCTAAAAAGGATCCAGATTTGACTCCAGTTTTTATTTTTCAATATCTCGTAAGAAAAAAAAGATTATAAAGGAAATATTCAAGTATTAACCCTGCTTATCTCTAGGTGATAGGGTTATAGGTAAAAAGTCACAGGTACAACTTTCACCAATCCGAAATCAAAGATTAGGAACTTTCCTTGTGTGGTCTATCATTGTCAACCAATATACAATGCAAGCCTTTCAATCCAACTAATCAGATTCATTGGTGCCTTGGGTGGTCAGGAACAGCCATGATGTTTCTAGAGAACTAAAGACGCATAGTGACTGTTTCTATGGTTTAGGGAGGGGGTGTGTCAGCCATTGGAAAGTTCTCAGCCCCCTAGGGCTTGGGACCCTGAACTTTATTTCACCCTGCAGGTAAAATGGAGTCTGAAGTCAAAATGGCAGTACTCGGGCTTAGGTGCTTTTTGCCTGCTCCCTTCATTCCCCCTTTGTCTTGTGACTAATGAGATGAATCTTGGTCTAGGGGCTCAAACAGGGGGTTGAACAAAGCATGTAATGGCATTGACAGCACAGGCGACAAACAGCAGGACACGGAACGGGAGGATTAGGGGACCAGTCAGACTTGTGAGGAGAGCCGTCAGTCAGGGGGATCTGTTGAAAAGTGATTTATGCCAGCTAGAACTTTGCTCTTTCCTCCTCCCTAGTGAGGAGATCTCCTTTAAGTTTTGTTAGGGTCTCTCTATAACACCTGAATAGATGGCATAAAAGCAACATATTCCTCCCAGGGCCACGCATACATCTCTCCCCTTAAAGAAAAGTAGGTCCAGTCCATGGTGGTTTCACACTGATTACAGCCAGTGTGTCAACTTGGTCTTTCAGGAAAGAGAAGAATGGAGGTGGGAAATATCTCTGTCAGTTTGCTCACCCAGGAGTCCCCAGGGATGAAGGCTGCTTTACCAAGGGTTGCTAACTCTTCAGTGGCTGCTCCTATCAGAAGGTGACAAGCACAGGAGGCGCTCTCCTGGTGCATAGTACGCCCGTGGTCCCCATATACATTCTCCTTGCCTCCCCTCCATAGTATATGATGATTTGCGGAACACCAAGCTCAGGCTTGTCATTTTCAGTGAAATGTCCGAGCGAGAGGCAGGGTGTCAAGCCAAAGGTTACAGGCAAGACAAGCTGATGTAGGGGCCGTCAAGGGGGTGTTTTGGTTTAGGGTAGCCCATTCCTAAACTGTAGGCTGAGAGTAGTTTGGGGCCACCCAGGAGTGGGTTACAACCAACAAACAGGAGAAAGGGACACAGATCATTCTGTCATCGGTCTTATCTTTAGAGGGTTCCGCTGGTCCAGTTAAACTGTCGTCTGTTTTCTTCCAGCATCTGTGATAAACCTTCTGTCAGAAACCGGTTTCGGGTGGGTATGACGGCAATGGGAGAAGTCAGGATCACAATGTGGGGGACCCAGAGTCTCCTTTTGATGATGTTTCACCCAGATCCCGTCTTCCGGTTGGTGATCATGTGGTTTAACAGGCGGCAGATCACCATAGGTGGGATGTGAAGCCATGGAAACACCCTGTTATGAGTTCTTCATGACACATGCATGGACTGGAGTAAGCAAAATTTGATACCCCAGGAATTAAATATGACCTAAGTTTTGGGGATATTGGAGGGGGCCTCTCAAACATTATTTCATGGGGGTTAGACCCCCCCATCTAAAGGGTGTTTCTGACCTGGAGGAAGGCAAAGGGAAGGACAGCGGTACAGTCCTCACCAGTCTCTAGGTTAATCTAGCTAAGGGTTCTTTTCTTTCTCCCTGCCCTACATTTGCTGGGCTATCCTAGAACGCGTGACATATAAGCAACAGGTTCCCCCGAAGGGAATTTGTCTTTGACCTAGCACTTTCAGTCTGTTAAGGGGAGATGGAGGAGTGATACTTTCTTCCGTAACTGCTTCCAGCTGACATTGGGGTGTCGGCTGTCAGGGCCCAGGGAGGTCAAAATGCTAGTTAACGGCACGGCACTGGGGCATTTATCAGAAGCATCCGACTAGCGGATCCAAGTGAAGGACAGGAAGCAGCCAGGTGGGCTGGACTGGCTCACGTTAGCTTTCAGCAGTCCAGAGCTCCGCAGTAGGGAGTCTGCTCCCTGGGTGGTCAAATCTGCTGAGGCAAACAGACTAAGTAAGGCCAGAAGTTAAAATTTAGAAGCTTAAAAAAAAACCGCATATGTTTTTTTTAAAGAACTTTTGCTTACCTGGAGTTTGTTTAACCTGTGACAGGTGGATTCTAGCCTTATGACCTTTTAGACTCCCTGAAGCTTACATGAATTTTTAGTTCACCAGAGGCGATAAAAGTTCCAGGTGTACTAGCATTTCCATTGTGCTGAGATCCACACTGTAGAATTAAACAGTCAACAGGTGTCTATAAAACAGCCGGAACAGCTTTACACCTTGGAGACATAGCAAAAGTGACCGCTTTGGGTTGGCCTGATGAAATGCACCCCGAAGTCTATATCTAGCAGACAACCAAAGGAAATTGAAGATCTTGAGCTGATGACTGGAATAAATGGTGAGCAGCCAGGGCTCTATTAGTTTATCCAAACTTCGTTCATTAAATGTCAGAACTCCGACCCTCTGGAACCTCAGTGGGGTAACATACCCTTTAGTGAAGTTTGCAAGTCCTATAGGTGTGTAAGATTAATGTCTAAGACCAACTGCTCTGTCGGACTTTCATGGTTCTTTGGTTGCTATGGGAACATACAGAGAAACAGAACCGGAAAGAAACCTATGATGCACGCTTCATAGGGTAGCTAGACCAAGCCAACTCTACAATTCTCCACAATGTCTTTTATTTTTCTATTTCTTCTGCCTTATACTTATTAGCCTTTGGCATTTCATATATGGACTAATTAGGTTATTGTTATCTTTTCTCCCAACATCATTAGAAAGTGTACTATAGCAGAGGCCAGAGTAGTTATTATTAAGAACAATCTTTGCGAGGCATATTCCTCTAGTGAAAAGTTACATCGGAAACCTGCTTATTCTTTAAATAAGAAGCTTGGGAGCAAGGCAAACCTGTTTGTTTTCCTAAAATAGACCTAGTAGCTTTGACAAATGAACTGATTAATGAATAACAAGGTGGCTATAGTTTTGAGGGAAGGCATTGTTATTGCCCAGCTGGGAAAGCTACAGTTAGCTTAGCTCTCAGTGTCAGAGATCTGATATTGGCCTGAGCCAAACAACCCTGGCCTGTTTTCCGTTATTTGTTTTAGGCTTTAGATTGAAAACATATAAGAGGCTAGATAAAAAAAATTTTCCTATACTTGATTATATTAGTACTTAGCATGACTCATATAAGTGTAGTTCTGAACGTCTCAAGGCTTAATCATCTTTAAAAATGATAATTTCCGAATTGAAGCTTTCAGCACCAATCTAAGACTTATACTCTACAAAGAGACTGGGTGCTTTCTTGATTCTTACATAGTGTACCATTATAGAATATAATAGTTTTTTTTTGTATGAGTTAGTTTACCAGAACAGCTACAGTTTAACAATGCTAGCAAAAACAAGGTTAGACATAGTATCTTTAAACCAGTTTTTAAAAAATTAAATAACCCTTAAGTAAGGAGAGACATTTTCTTTTTTTAAAATTAGTACCATGTGAAATACTACATTATTTTGCATTTCACAAAGGGGGTGTGTTTTTATATTTACTTATTTATTTCTATTGAGCTCTACATTTTTCTCTGCTCCCCTCCCTGACTCTCCCTCCCCTTCAACCCTCACCCAAGGTCCCCATGCTCCCAATTTACTCAGGAGATCTTGTCTTTTTCTACTTCCCATATAGATTAGATCCATGTATGTCTCTCTTAGGGTCCTCATTGTTGTCTAGGTTCTCTGGGATTGTGATTTATGGGCTGGTTTTCTTTGCTTTATGTTTAAAAACCACTTATGAGTGAGTACATGCGATACTTGTCTTTCTGTGTCTGGGTTACCTCATTCAATATGATGTTTTTTTTGACTCCATCCATTTTCCTGCAGAATTTTCTTCTGTATACTATGTAGTACTCCATTATGTAAATATACCACATTTCCTTATCCATTCTTCAGTCGAGGGGCATTTAGTTTGTTTCCAGGTTCTGGCTATGACAAACAAAGCTGCAATGAACATAGTTGAGCGCATGTTTTTGTGGCATGATTGAGCATCGTTTGGATATATACCCAAAAGTGGCATTACTGGGTCTTGAGGAAGGTTGTTTCCTAATTTTCTGAGAAATTGCCACACTGACATCCAAAGGGGCTGTACCAGCTTGCATTCCCACCAGCAATGCAGGAGTGTTCCCTTTACCCCACAACCAGGAGAGACATTTTCTACACCAGTGGTTTTCTTTCTTTTTTCTTTCTTTTTTTTTTTTTGTGGTGGATTGCTATGCAAATATCTGAAATGTAACCACCCTGGGCTACTCCTGTAAAAAGGTCTTTTCACCGAAGGTTGAGAAACTGTTCCAAGTTCTTTATCAGAGTTTTTAAGGTCACTTACTGCATCTTACTACACCATAAGATAAAAATACCCTTAGCAACTGTGGCCCTAACTTTAGTTGGCCAGTGACTACACAGGGTTTTGGAATTCCAGTGTAGTATTGAGCCTTTCTCAGGGTGAGCCTTTAAATACAAAAACCATGTTTTGGGTTGGCATATTCCAGTTAACAAAAATAGTCAGTCAGAAGCAGAACTAAAGGGGTTAAAAAGCAAGGTAGACACTGATGGCTTAGATCTTTGTTCTACCTATGGGACCTTCTGACTATTAACCTTATGTTAACATTTTAAGCTATTTCTTTCTGTTACAGATATTACAGATTTTTAACCATACTCAGTAATGTGTAAGCCAATAATTTCCTAGCTGTTCTGCTCTTGTTCTTTCTATCCACCAGTTTTTGTTTTTTTGTATTTTGCTTTTTTGGTTTTTTTTCCCCCAGACATAGAGACTTTAAAAGCAAGTCTGGGTCTGAAAAGGGGTGGGCTATACCCCGGTTCCAGAGCCAACCCTTTAATAAAGCAGAACAGCATAAAACAATTTTAATATCGTTCCTACTCAATTGACATTTGAATCCCCTTTTCAACAGTGCCAATGGCCAGAACTCCCAGGGTAAATTCTGAGTCCAGGTGACAGGCCGCATGCAACAGTAACTGCTGAGCTGTACCTAAGACACAAAACACAGTAACCTCATACATTCAAGACCAGACAGAACCAGACATGCAGTGGCCGCATTGATGCCTTCAAAACAGATAGACAAGGCTTTTCTGACTTTCTCCAGCTGCAATTTCAAAGGGGAGGGGCAAAGAATTCAGTTCCCACGGTGTTGCAGTGGGAGCCGCTCCCGACTTTGCCACCGGATACTGGGTGGTTAAGCTGCCCACTAATCCCAAATCACTCCTCCAGTCTCGACTTCAAGGAGCTAATGTGTAGTTCTCCAAGAACAGCACTTTTTTTTTTTTTTAAGTTTCTGAAGCACTGTAATATGAGGTCTAGGGACATAAGAAGTATTTTATAGTATATAAATTTTAATTTTTTAAAATTATTTTTAAAATAATTTTAAAGTATAAAATAAGACAGAGACCAACACAGAAATATAACATCATAAAACAAAGTTGGCAGTCATAAAATAAAAACTGGTTGCAGACAACAGAGATGAAAGCGGACAAATAAGACAGACAAGACAAGAATAACACAAACAAACAAGATGAACAAAACATTGGCCAATAAGGACACCATCCTGGTCTCATGGCCTGGGACCCAGATCCAAGCTGGGAAACCCTTGAGATTCTGTCCCGTGTGGGACACTGATTCTTGGATACTGCCCCACCTAGGACAGATCCCCTATCTCTCACAACTGAGAGTTGGGGTTCGGGTTCAAGCTGGGAAGCCCTGCAATAAAAGAGGCGTGCCTTCCCTTCCCGGATTCAAGGAGTGCTGCCACATCTGGCCTTCTTACTGGGTCCAAACCCTGGCGTCAAACCTTTGCCTCGCCCTGGAGGACTCTGACTCAGCCTATGGGATCGCTAGATCCCGTTCCTCAGTGGGGCATCTCGGTGGAACTACAAAATGTTACACTTAGCGTGCTATGCCCCACAAGGAAGGAGAGACAAACCTTAAGGGTTCCAAAGATTGCATTAAATCACCACAAAAGCTGGTTACTGATTGATCAGGGCTTCAGGATGAGGACTCAGAGCTTTCTTTCCTCCTGACAGCCTCGAGCAGGGGCAGAAGCAGGATTTATAAGCACAAAAATCATAACAATGTGTTGCCAACATACAGTTACAATTTTTACCGATTAGAAATCAAAGATTAGGGGTTTTAGTTATGTGTACCATCATTGTCAACCGATATACAGTGCAAACCTTTCAGTCCAACAAATCAGATTCATTTGTTCCTTCTGTGGATAGGAATAGTCATAATGTTTCTAAAGAACTAAAGATGCATGACGACCATTTCTATGGGAAGGGGTTGATCATTCATTGGAGAGTTCTCAGTTTTATTCCACCCTACAGGTAAAATGGAGTCTGAAGTAAAAATGGCAGTACTCAGGCCAAGGTGTTTTTGCCTTCTCTTACTATGTCTGACTAAATTATACTTTTCTTGTTAATATTTTCCACATTCTCTAAATCAGTATGACTTTTTTATTTTATTTTTTTTATTTTTATTTTTTTTTGTTTTTCGAGACAGGGTTTCTCTGTGGCTTTGGAGCCTGTCCTGGAACTTGCTCTGTAGACC
>NC_022030.1:58533377-58546900 GCF_000317375.1 Microtus ochrogaster
TAGACCAGGCTGGTCTCGAACTCACAGAGATCCGCCTGCCTCTGCCTCCCGAGTGCTGGGATTAAAGGCGTGCGCCACCATCGCCCGGCTGACTTTTTTATTTTAAAAGAAGAAACAAAGAGCTACAGGCAACCAAAGAATACTGAAAGGAAAATTAGTTAATAAGCCACTTAATGGATTATACAGTTCCAAGAGGTCATTCCTACAATCATATACATACAAGAAACACTAAATGGACACAACACATTTTGTTTATATATTTATACATTTATACATGTATGTAGCAATAAAGAAAAATAAGCTATGCATTTGAGAGGGAGTGGAGGGGGCATAGGAGGGGTAGGAGGGAGGAAAGGGGAGGTGGGAATTGATATAATTATATTTTAATTTTAAGAATATGCTTCTTAAAAATACAAACAATGAAGACTAATTTCCTGCTTATTTCCCGCATATGCCTTAGCAATGTTAACATGGTCATGGGCTGTACTGAGTCTTTCTGTCCCTCCATCCAGCTCCCAGATAATGACCCGAAGACTTCTTATTAATTATGAAAACTTGGCCTAAGTCATACAACTTAAATAACCCATTTATATTAATCTATGCTCTGTCACATAACGCCCATCCTGCTTCCTCTGTGTCTCTTGCACACACCTAGATTCCTCCTCCTACTTCCTCTCTCTGCCTGGAAGTCCTGCCTATACATCCTACCTATTCATTGGCTGCTCAGTTTTTTATTACACCAATCACAGCAATACATATTCACACAGCGCACAAATACCCCACAATGATGGGTTATGTTCACTAAAATCCAGAAGTGTTTCTGTGGTGTTCATGTCAGCCAAATACCTGCCATGTACAAGGTAAAACCCTTGGGGACATGTCCATCCAGAGATGACAGAGAGAGGTCTGTGGTGAATAGACATGGGAAACCTAAAATTTATAGACAAGATCTGGAAGCCAGACTAGCGGCCCTGAAGCAAACTCAGTCTGTCACCCTAGAAGACAAAGGCACAGACTGGGGATAGCAAATGGCATAAATTTCTATTTAGAGTAAGTGTCAGCTGCATAGTGGCCGCAATCGCCCTCAATGAAAGAGCAGTCACTGTGGGGAGGGACACTCAGGTCTAGGACCAAAGCTAGATAACCTCTCGGTGGCAACACTGAGAGACACCTTTTTTTTTGTTTGTTTTAAATCACAGAGTGACTAGGTAGGTAAGTGCCTCCCAGCATCCCAGCAGGCCCATAATGTATGCTTTCTCTATCAGAAAATGGAGAGTCCTGAACACGCCCCTTTCCTGTCCCTGTCTCCCAGCTCCCTGCTCTGGCCATTTGAGATGGGTGATATTTGTTTATGGGCCAATGCTCTGGGGCTGGGAAGCAGCTACAACACGTAGAGCTTTTCTGGTTGCAACTACAGACAACCAACAAAAATTACATCATGCAAAACAGACGGAACTGGCCAACACTAGGGGAAGCCAAAGGGAGCCAACTCTGCATTGCATGGCAACAACTAAAGACCATGTTTCTATTTCCTGCCCTTGGTCTGTGGAGCTGAGTTTTGCTTCAGGAGAAATTAGGCCTGTTTGTGTGAAAACAAGATGGTCTCTGACAGCCTGGAGTGTATGTTGTGCTTCTAGCTCATGCCTTCAGCCCTTAGTGAGAGTGTTCTGCCCATAGAGCTCAGGAAATGGCCTTGAGAAGACCAGCGTCTAGATCTTGGTCATGTGATCCATTCCTAACTCACCGATGTATCCTAGGAATAGGAGTTCTTGTCTTAGTCAAGGTTCTTTATGTGTGCACACTCAGGACCAGATGCCCTGGGAACAGAGTAGCCTTCCGGGACACCACATGGATGAAGCACATACAGAAAGGATATACATGCCCTGTGTGCACTGTAAAGAGAACTTTTCTTTGTTAAAACATTCAGAGAAAGAAATGCCACCACTATCGTAGAAATGGGTTTTGTGTCCATGTCATGTGGTAATCCCTCATCTCTTCTATCTTGAACTCTGGTGTAGTTTCTGCCCATGGTGTTCTGTTCTGTCTTCAAGATAGATTTCAATCAAAACCGCTTCCTCACAGACACACTGTGAGGGTTAATTAGGTTTTCCAGAAGCCATCTGTAAAGTGCCATGGGACCTTCAGGGCCAGATGCTATATAAAGACAGTTGTCATTAGAATCCACTCCTCATTTTTATGCTTATGAGGAATGGGGGGCGGGGGCGAGCAGTCAAAAGGCAAGGCAGGGAAAGCTACCAATTGACTCAAAACATTATTTTGACCGCAATAAGCATCCTCTTCCCTTTCCCAGTTCTTTACTGCTACCATTCACAAAGAGTAAACATGAAATCCATGAATGGGTTCGCACATCCACACCCTTCTCAGAGAGGAATGCTAAACTTGGGGACTCGGAGCCAGGAGCAGCTAAATGGGTTGCAAGCTCAACCAGGATTGGCGCCCTGGAGGATTAGCAGCTGGCTGTGTCGAAAAGTTTTCCTTTTTTAGCTCAGGTTAACGAGCTATGAATGATACATAACTGTCTGGGCAGCGTGAGAACGTCATAGTCTAGGCTCCTCTGTCAGACTGCAAGATGCCTTTCTGGGGACTCTCAGAGATGAATGCCGGAAAGCCTGGTGGGTCCAACAGAGGCACAGCTCAGGGTTCAGGAAGTAGAGCACAGGCTGGGCCACAAGCTGTCCCTTGGGCATGATGGGGCACAGAGCAGGGGGTTCTTCTGTGCCATCTGCTCATGTAGGGTCACATGGACCCATCAGAAGCATTCAGAGTGACTCAGGAAATATGTTTCTACAACTGGTCTGGCAAGGCCGGAAGTCCAGGCTGAAACTCTGTGTGTCTGACTCAAAAATAATAATTTTTTTTTCTCTATACCTTGTTTTTTTTATTATTATTTTTTAAAAATTTATTTATTTATTGAGGATTTCCGCCTCCTCCCCGCCACCCCCCCCCCCCCCCCCCCCCCCCCCCCCCCCCCCCCCCCCCCCCCCATCAAGTCCCTCTCCCCCATCAGCCCAAAGAGCCATCAGGGCTCCCTGACCTGTGGGAAGTCCAAGGACCGCCCACCTCCATCCAGGTTCAGTAAGTTGAGCATCCAAACTGCCCAGGCCCAAAAATAATAATTAAAAAAAAAAAAATTCCTCCGACGTTTAATTTTAAAGGCATTCAAAACATGAAAATACATCATTATATTGTATGGTGATGCTTTACTTCATTATATTGTATGACGAGGCATATTTGTAACCCCCCCCCCCTCCACAACTACATGGATCTCTGGTCAGCCAGCCACGCCTCATCAGTGAGTTCCAGGCCAGTGTGACTATTTATTAAAAGGGGGGGGGGGAGTAAAATTGCATTGGAAGTGTAACACTGGAGGTTGACCTCTGACTTGCACACCTGCACACATTTGAACACATGCACATGCACACTGTGGTGCTTTGGGAAAAAAATGGCCTTGAAGAGGCATTGTTAGGAGGTGTGGCCTTGTGGGAGTAGGTGTGGCCTTGTTGGAGGAAGTCTGTCACTCGGTTTTGAGGTCTCAGATGCTCAAGCCAGGTCCAGTGAGGCATTCTCTTCCTGCTGCCTCCCAATCTGAGTGTAAAAGTCTCAGCCCCTTCTCCAGCACCATGCCTGCCTGAGTGCTGCCTTGCTTCCCGCCACGGTGACAGTGGACTAAACCTCTGAGAGCCTGTAAGTCAGCTGCAATTAAATGTTTTCCTTTGTAAGAGTTGCCATGGTCATGGTGTCTCTTCACAGCAATAGAAACCCTAACTAAGACCCACACATCAAAAAAAAAAATTAGAAAGGTAAGATCCCCAATATGCTTATGTGTTTTTAACATGGAAGCAAGAGGAAAGACACGTTACCTTACCACCCAGCTTAACCTCAGCCTGCAGGAAATGCAGGCTGGTCTTGTACAGCTGGGTAAGAGTAGAGCAGTTTCTCCAGGAATCCCTTCCTCCCGAAGATTTAATCCTCAAACGACAAGGAGAACATTGTGTTCTGAAGAGTCAAATGTTTACAATAAAAATAATATGGCAGAAAAATAAAAAACACAAAAAAAGCATTCAAAGGCAGAAGAGTTGGATGACCTTCATCTGGTTACATGTATGTGTACACATAGATACACATATATATCTATGCATCTATAGTGACATATTTTTCCCTAAGCCATTTGAGAAAAAAAAATACACTTTATGGTATTTATCTTTAAATGCTTCTTCCCGGTTCTCTGAAAACAGGCACGGGAGACTGGGGAGATGGCTAGGGGGTAAGGACACTTGCTTCGGTTTAATGACCTGAGCTCAATCTCTGTTATAGAATATTATTTTAAGATGTGTTACATTTGCTTATTCTCTGGAACATTTGTTTAACGATGTAAAGATGTGTTGCTGCATTTGTTTAACTCTGTGAAGCTGTGATTCTTAGCCTGTCTAAAACACCTGATGGTCTAATAAAGAGCTATATGGCCAGGCTGGAGAGATGGCTCAGTGGTTAAGAGCATTGCCTGCTCTTCCAAAGGTCCTGAGTTCAATTCCCAGCAACCACATGGTGGCTCACAACCATCTGTAATGAGGTCTGGTGCCCTCTTCTGGCCTGTAGGCATACAGACAGAACATTGTATACTAAATAAATAAATAAATATTTTTTAAAAAAAAGAGCTATATGGCCAATAGCGAGGCTGGAGAAAGGATAGGCAGGGCTGGCTATTTATAGGCAGAGAGAATATATAGAAGGAGAACTCTGGAAGAGGAGCAGCAGCAAAGAGAGAACAAGGAGAGGAGGATTCAGGGGCCAGTCAGCCAGCCCGTCAGCCAGTCAGCCAGTCAGTCAGCCAGTCAGCCCGTCAGCCAGTCAGCCAGCCAGCCAGCCAGCCAGCCAGCCAGCCAGTCAGCCAGTCAGCCAGTCAGTCAGCCAGTCAGCCAGTCAGCCACAGAGTAAAAGTGAGAGTAAGATATCCAGAAGCAAGAAAAGGAAAAAGTCCAGAGGCAAAAGGGCGATTTAAGATAAGAAAAGCTGGCAAGAAATAAGCCAAGTTAAGACCAGGTAGTTATAGTTAAGAATAAGACTGTGTGTGTGGTTTATTTAGGAACTGGGTGGCGGGCCCCCCCAAAAGCAAAAGACAAAATAATAAGAGCAAAAGACAAACAATATTTTGGCATTCCAGTGTGGGGCTGGAGTAAAAGAAAATCCAACTACCATTCCTCATTATATTGATGCCAAAAGCGAATATAAAACCTATATGGCCGATTTGATTAGCTCCAGAATGTCCTTTAAACCGATTTTCTTTCTCCTGTCTCTCCTCTCCCGTCTCCACCTACCTTTCCTACCTTTGCCTAGCCCACAGGGTGCTAGTAGATTTGGAGAGAAGCATTCAGAATGGTTGTTTTGGGGGCAGCATTTTCAATTTAGCAATGTGTGTTCATTCCCTCATGGTCACAGCTAAGTTCAATGAATGGATTCTTAGCTGAGTGACCTTGAAAAAGTCACTGAATGGGGCACTGACTCATTTGGCCATAATGTTACACATCTCCTAAAGTGGTGTGACAAGCCACTGCTATAATAAGTGAAGTTCTCAGCATGGGGACGGGCAAAACTCAGTACTGGAACAGTACTTGTCTTGCTATTAGAATTATAATTGTTGGAGCCATCCAGAACCTGTGGGATCCTGATACCAAACAAGATCATCTTCCCAGAAATGTTTACACTCCCTAACTGCATTCGCTTCACCTGCAAGCCAGGGATCGTCCCTAAATATCCGCCAGGGTGATCAGGAGACTCAAACCAGAACAACTGTGATCCAGGGCACGGTACAAAATAAACCACAACATCATTGTTCCCTGAGACTGCATCTTTTTACATTGCTCTCTAGTGTAACAGAAAGATCCGAAGGGGGACTACTCAAAAACACCCATCCAAGACAGTAAAAGAAAATCTCATTTCAACTGTGTTTAACTAGCGCAGTAATTTTCAGACTTTAATTATCTTATTTTTAAGAGAAAGTCATAGAACCCCAAAATACTAAATTAAAGTAAAGGTGCTCAGAGGGAAGTTTAGGGTCAGGGTGGCGTACTTAAGACCACGCCTCCAGGAGCCCTGCAGAAGAGGAAGCAGAAAATGTAATGTAAGAGCCAGGGGGACAGAGGACACCAAGAAAATAAGACCCATAAAATCAACATGAGCAAAGCTCATATGAGCTCACAGAGACTGAAGCACCATGCACAGGGTCTACGTGAGTCTGCACCAGGGCCCCATGCTTTTGTGTTTTGTTTTTTGTTTTTTTTCGAGACAGGGTTTCTCTATGGCTTTGGAGCCTGTCCTGGAACTAGCTTTGTAGACCAGGCTGGTCTCGAACTCACAGAGATCCACCTGCCTCTGCCTCCCGTGTGCTGGGATTAAAGGCGTGCTCCACCACTGCCAGGCCCCATGCTTTTTAGTATGACTTCCAGTGGGTCCCTGATTCTTGGTTCTTTTCCATCTGTTTTTGTTGTTGTTGTTATGTTATATTTTATTTTGTTTGTTTTTGTCTTATCCAACTTTGATGCGATAGTTTTTGTTTTATTTTGTTATATTTTTAAAAATGAATGAATGAATGAAAACCTAACCACTAGGGTAAAGAGTAATAACTAAACTGTTGCTTATAATTTCTGGGAGAGGAAAGATCAGTTTTGTTTTGTTTTTTTTTTTTAATTTTTGGATGTGGATTTATATTTTATTTTCTTGGTTTGGTTGGGGCAAGGTTGGTGTTATATTGTTTTTTTTTTAATATTTTGAGAAAGAACTTAAAGTTGGGTGGAGGGGAAGAAGATAATCTAAATATATTTAAATTTTAAAATTGCTATAAATTATATATGTGTATAGATGTGTACACAGACACACACACACACACACACACACACACACACACACACCGCCCCCACCCCCGTAAGGCTCCCAGGAGGGGCCCCAGGTGTTGCGGTGCTAAGGCCTCCCCTGGCACCTGCTCACAGATCTAAGCCATCATTTGTTTTGTTCTTCTCCTTCGTGGCCCATTTCTGCTGAGAAACAATAATAACTCTAAACCCCAATGATGGTTTGCTCGGTTCATTATTAATCATTATTAATTGCCTATGAGTCTCTTTCCTTGAAACAATATTAAATGACTTACACAGCAAGGCCGACTTGACAGATCACATGATGAGACAAACCAGGGTTGTCGCTGGCAGAACCGCTCTGGCTGGATGGCACACATCCCAAGCAGAGGCTGAGCAGTCCTGAAGGCCCTCCCCCAACACATGCCCTGCCCCAATCATCAAGCATCCAGCTCTACTCCCGGAGGTGGGGGCGGGACTTTAGGGAACAATTCACATAGTATTTACAGAGCCAATGAGAACCCCTTTCCTATGGTGAGCCAGGTGGGCCACCTGCCTCTCCCTAACACTCACATTTACACCATCAGGCTGAAGAAAGAAAGGAGGTAACTTCTTCAAGATCTGCCAGCCTGCCGGGCGGTGGTGGCGCACGCCTTTAATCCCAGCACTCGGGAGGCAGAGGCAGGCAGATCTCTGTGAGATCGAGGACTCCAGTGAGTTCCAGTTCCAGGACAGGAACCAAAAAAAGCTACAGAGAAACCCTGTCTCGAAGATTAAAAAAAAAAAAAAAAAAAAAAGATCTGCCAGCCTTAGCCAAAGGGGATTCAGACCAAGACGTTTCAGGTTCAGAAGACTCCCCACGGTCAGATGAGAAGGCCGTGGGGCGCCCTGTTTTTTTAGACCTCCTAGAGTCACCACTCGTGCTCCGTGGCATCCGTGGATCATTGCCCACCGTCGTCTGCTGTGATCTTTCCAGCAACCCTGTAAACAAAGCACTAACCACATCGGCCAGGGCCTACAGGTTATCATATGTCTAGCACATCCCAACTACGGACTTTATATTAACGCCTATAGTCTTGACCACGACCACATAACATCGGTGCTGTTCCTATCACTGCTAAGGATGAAGATCTGAGAAGTTCAGTGGCGCAGACAGATGAAATGGTGCATAGCGTGTCACTGGCAAGGATCTGCAGCCATGGGCTCCAGCTCTAAGATTTAGGATCTTAATTTCTGCTAAAGCTAAGCGGGGATTAGCTACTAGCTCTAGTCTGCAGACAAACAGGACTAAAAGGGTCAGAGGGTGGGTGACCTGCCCGGGATCACATGGTATTCACTATAAGAAAACAAACTAGAGGGATAAAGTCACACACACACAAAAAAATGTGTGGACAAGAAGCCAAAAATTGGTCTACAAATAATAAACTCCTGTTCCATGGGTTAGATGAGGCATACCAAGTGGTTGTATTTTGGAGGTGAGTCTAAGGGAAAAACGAGGAAACACTGATGTGTAAGGGCCCAGACACACTGTGGAGGAGGGGGATGTGCATGTGTGCACGTAGGTGTACGTATGGAGGTCAGACGTGAACCCTGGGTATCTTCCACAACCATTCTGTACTTATTCTTTGGAGATGGGGTCCCTCACTAAACCTGGGGCTCCCTGATTTGGCTAGAATGGCTTGCCAGTGAGCTCTGGGGATCTTCCTGTCTCTAATTCGCAGCTCTGGAATTACAATTAGACACTGCCTTGCTTGGCTTTTTATGTGAGCACCGTGGATCTGAACTCAGGCCCTAGAGTGTGAATTGATTTGCTCCAGGAAAACTTTTAGGATTAGGAGAGAGAAGGGAAAATCTTGGCGGGGCTCCTTTGAGACCTGTAATCCCAGCTTTGGGTCAGCTTGAAAGTTCCAACAGTCAAGGGTTAGAATTTCCAACTTTAAGAACTGGGCCATATTTGGAACACAATATAAATTTCATCAAAAGGCTGGTGTATAAGATGCTGGGATGTTCTAAAGGAAGAGAGAGAGCTGGCTAAGAGGATGGGTAGACAGAGGTTGGGCATTTTCATCGGGTAGCCTTGCCTCCTTTCTCTAGGCACCATCTCCCTCCACACTCCAGAAAACACTCCTGTTTCTAGCAACAGTGAAGTTGGTATAAGATCCTGGTCCCTGGGACGCTACGGTAGGAAGAAAGCAAATCCGAGGCAAGTCTAAACTACTTAGTAAGTTCCAGACCAGCCTGTACTAGCAACATAGCAAGATCCTATCTCAAAAACAACAACGACAAAATAAAATAGTGGCAGACACTATAGTAGAATATAATCATACGATAGGGATTAGAATTCTGCAGCAGTGACGGTGTCCACAAGACTTCTGTGTTTAACAACCAGAGTCCATTGATAGCCATGTTCTGCTCAGTTTCCAACACAGGCACAGTCAGATGACAAAGGGCCAAATCTGAGTCAAGCTGGAGTCAAGCAAGAGGAACGAATGTAGCCCTTGAGGCCAAAAGGGAAAATCAACAGGAGGAACCTAGCCAGACCCATAGAGTCAAGGCAGAGTCAGAAGTATATACAAAGTGGCAAGACCAGTGGATAAATGGGGACAGACAAGAGAAGAATGACAGCCGAAGGGTACTACAGCATAGCCAAGACCTGGTGGCTTTGCCATTGGACAGAGTATTTAGACAAGATAAGCTCTTTGCCCAGAATTTGTGTGTGGGGAAGGGAAGGGGACTTGTCTCCTTTTACAGTGGAATGGCTGAGCTTTTGACACTCTCCCGAGGTAGAATCTTCCAAGATGCAATGACCCACACTGTAAACTTTAAACCAAGCACTGTTTCAAGTAGCAAGCTGTGTGTCTGCTGTAGATATGAGACAGATGCTTTGATGTGAGCAAAGTCTTTTGTCTCTCGTGGTTCCTGAGATCCACATGACCACTTACAGATGAGGTACTGTCTCCCTTTCATAGCCTGTGAGGGCACAGCACCACCCGGACTTGAACCGTGCATTCATTACCTACATGGATATATGTGCAGGTCCTATCTGGGTAACGGAGCTCCTTGTTGTGGCCTGAGGTCCAGTTTTAGCCTTTCTCTAGCCTTTGCTATCACTGTTCTCTCTTACCTGGCTCTAGTTCCCCTGGCCTTCTCTCAATCCCCTGTCTCCTGAGATAAAGATGCCTCTTTCTTCGAGAGACAAGTCCATGTCCCCTCTTCTTGGATCTAGGGACCACTTGAGCAGGGGAATTCAGTACAAATGACACTGTAATGTTTTCTTGGTCTCACATTCTTGGAGCACGGTCCCTGAGAGCCTTGAGTCACCATGTAGCAGGTGCAGCCACTGTGTGTAGGTACCATGAGTCAGCCAGGTAAGGGCCAAGAGCCAGTCTTCCTGCCACCCTTAGCAAGCCTCCAGGTGCATGAGCTAAGCCAACTTGAACCATCCATGTCAGCTCACCTGTCAACCAAATACCCCGCAGTGACCACAGCTAATGCCCCAAGGTACAGGTGCCCACTCAATGGCTGCCCACATGTCTAACCCACAAGTTATGAGATGAACTAGATTGTTGTTTTTAGCCACTGAATTAGCCACTGGTTAGGAGCTATGGGGATGGCTCAGTCAGTACAGCACTTGCCACCCAAGCATGAGGCCTTGAGTTCTGATCCCCATATCCATGTAGAAAGCTGGGCATGGGGCATAAGTCTGTAACCCCAGCGTGTGATTATATCACAAGCACCTACTTCCCTTTCTAGATGGTAGCAGGGACCACAGTACCCCAGGCCAAAGCTGGCACCTGCCACACAGTATACTCTAAGTCCTTCAAGAACGAATGGAAGAGTGGCCGCATGGATGCATGCGGGCCTGGACATATGATCCTAGCCTTCCAGCCTGTCTCAGAGTGGTGCTGTCGCAGGGGCTGCTGTCTGTGCCGGGGAGAAGCCAAGTGAGCGGGAATCCAGAGGCTGCCCACCTTCACACACAAAGCAGCTTTCTTTTTCTGTGTGCCATATGGTCATAGTCCTTCATAAGATGCCCGGGAGAAAGGGAATCTCTCAGACACCATACCCTCTTTCCAGCTCTTCCTCCTCTGCTTTTCCTTCTTCCTTCCTTGTAGACACTTCCACAAATCTAAGGCCTGGCCAGAGTTTATAAATAGAAACTTCTCTCCCTCCTCTCTTCCTCTAGCTCCTTTCCTTCCTGCTACCCTGTAATTTGTAGTAGAAAAGGAAGCCGTCTGGGTGTGCTTCATTGAAAAGACACACTTTTCCTGACTGAATAATTCAGATCGAGGGTGCAGTCTCCCCTCTGGGCCTGGCCAACCTGCTGGGGGTCAGCAGGGCTGGGCCTGGGCTCCTAGGAGGCAGCTGCTTCCCTGCTGCTGGGTGGGGCAGAATCATTTGCATACTAGCAGGCACACATATACATATACACACCACACTACACACCATATACACCAACACACATGCAATACACACCACACGCAGTACACATACCACACCACACATGCACACTATACCACACACTTTCCACACACCACACCACATACACTGTACCATGCCATACACACCACACACACATGCACACACATACCACACCACACATGCCCCACATACCACACACATACGCACACACTACACATACATACATACCACACACACACGCACACACACCCCACAGCAGACCACATGCCTACGGCCTTCAGATGTCTCAGCTGGCACTCGGGGTACATGTAAGCGGGGACCTGTGAGGACCACCCAAGGAGAGGCCGGAGGAGCTTGTCCCAGGTGGTCCTCTGAGGCTGCAGCAGAGTTCTTCATCTTCCAGGGATGGAGAAGAGTAAGTCATTCTGTTCCTGAAGGTCAGGCCTTGGCAGAATAAGGGAGGGGTGCTGCTGTGTGCATGCGTGCGTGTATGTGTGTGGTGTGTGGCATACGTGATGTGTGTATGTGTGTGTGTGATATGGTATATGTGGTGTGTGTATGTGTGGGTGGGTATAGGTGTGGTGTACGTGTGCATTAAAGTGGGTAGAAGGGCAAGAGAGGGAGGACAGGAGGTAGGCAAGATCAAAGTAAAATGTGTTGTAGATGTTAGAGATGTGTGTGAAGCCGGAAAGCACAGCATATTTATGAATGAAGACAGAGCCGTATGGGAAAAACACCAACTATTAACACTTAGTGACCTAGTTCCCATCTATCACACAGCACTGGGCAGGAGACCCCACTTCTCCCCTCAGTTCATCATCTATGAAATGGGGCTAATAAGATTCTCCTCTCAACACTGTCCCAGGAGTCAACTGAATACGCTCAGCAGTTAGCAGTGGGCCTTGCTATTAGCGGTAGACATCGTCACTTCATGTTTAGAAATGTTTAATACATGACTCAACTCAATGGCCAAGGCTGCCCTCAACAGAAGTTACTACTTATTGAAAATCTGACAGATTACACTGGGCGGGGGTGGCGCACGCCTTTAATCCACACACTCTGGAAGCAGAGGCAGATGGATCTCTGAGAGTTCGAGGCCAGCCTGATCTACAAGAGCTAGCTCTAGGACAGGCTCCTAAGCTGCAGAGAAACTCTGTCTTGAAAACCAAACAACAACAACAAAAACCTGACATATTTCAACCACTTTGCCAAATTCATATCTGCAAACTATAACCTAGAAAAATATTAAGTACATAAGAATAACAAAATGACAGAACAAAGTATTCAATGACCAAGCTGTAAATAGTGTATTTAATGTGGATCAAACAGAAATAGACTTATCCAATATATTAATTAATGCTTATTTTGCTAATAAAATGAAACTTTATGAATTTATCTTAATGAAAAATTTTAGAAAACATGGAAAGAGTTTTTTCACACTTTTATTTCCCTATTTTGTGTGCATGTGTGGACCTGAGCATGTTATAACATGTATGTGTAAGTGGGAGTACAATATCTGGGACCCAGCTCTCAGCTTCTATCATGAGGCTCCCAGGGATTGAATTCAGGTTGTCAGGTTTGGCAAATCCCCTTTATCCAGAGAGAGAGAGAGAGAGAGAGAGAGAGAGAGAGAGAGAGAGAGAGAGAGAGAGGAGAGACTGATCACAAATTTAATTGACTTTAGAGAAGTCCTCATGGAAAAATACATTCTCAATGAGAGTTTTTAAATGTAGCTACACTGCTAATTAAAACTGTACATATGTGAACACAAGAACTAAAGGCACTGAAATAGGCTGGTTGGCTGCCTCAGCTGGCCTCCCAAACCTCGAACCGACTCCACAATGCTATCCTGTGACTTCCATTGCATGCTGGGCTACATACGCACGTGCACTTGCACACATACAATGGCAATTTCAAAACTTTCAAATGCAAACAAAATGCCTCAGGAATCCAGTGCCTGTATGTGAACCAGTATGGCTGGGACAACAGTGGGTGGAGCTTTCAATCCATTCCATCAGTTTCCTTGGCGAGTCTTTGAACAGTTCCTAAGCATGTCAGTTTGGACATCCAAATGATGAGAACAAACAGTTTGTTCAGTGGTAAGGAGGGTGACAGCAAGAGCAATGATTACTATGGAAAATGCTTTGGAAAAAGAGGGGTGTGATGTGGTTAGTAGATGTGTAGGGAAAGGTGTGATGTGGTTGGTGGATGTGTTGGGAAGGGTGTGATGTGGTT
>NC_022030.1:58547241-58550969 GCF_000317375.1 Microtus ochrogaster
GGTGGATGTGTTGGGAAGGGTGTGATGTGGTTGGTGGATGTGTTGGGAAGGGTGTGATGCATTAGGTGGATGTGTTGGGATATCCTGGCAGGAATAGAGGGATGTTTAGAGGATAAAAGCCGTAAGATATTTGAGCTCTTGCTGTTCGTTAGGGTCTGTCTTCCATCACTCCTCTGGACAACTCAGACACAAAGAAAAGGGATAAATACAAGGACGTGACTGGCAATACCACTCACCCCTGGGTGGTCAGAACCACATCGGATAACCTCCAGCACAAACTGCTCAGTTTCTTTGTGGTCGTGACAATTTCACCTCGGGTTGAAAGATGGAAGGTTGAAGGTGCACACATTCTGAGATCTTTGCCATGCAGTCTGCCTGTATGTGTGTGTTGTGGTGTGTGTGTGTGGTGGTTTGAAATACCGTAAAGGGAGTGGTATTATAAGGAGGTGTGACCTTGTTGGAGGAAGGGTGTCATGTAGTGTGCTTTGAGGTCTCATATATGCTCAAGATACCACCCAGTGTTTCAGTTCACTTCCTGTTGCCTGCAAGATATAGAATTCTCGGGGCTGGAGAGATGGCTCAGTGGTTAAGAGCATTGCCTGCTCTTTCAAAGGTCCTGAGTTCAATTCCCAGCAACCACAGGGTGGCTCACAACCATCTGTAATGAGGTCTGGCACCCTCTTCTGGCCTTCAGGCATACACACAGAATATTGTATATATAATAAATAAATAATTATAAAAAAAAAAAGATATAGAATTCTCCAGTACCATGTCTGCCTACAGGCTGCCATACTCCCAGCCACCATGCTCCCCACTCTGATGATAATGGACTGAGCCTCTGAAACTGTAAGCGACCATCACAATGAAATGTCTTCCTTTATAAGAGTTGCTATGGCCATGGTGTCTCTTCAGAGCTGTAGAAATCCTAACCGAGATAGTGTGCCAGTATGGCTGTGACGATGTGAAGCCTCCACATCCATTCCATCAGTTTCTTAGCAAGTCTTTCAGTGATACCAATATCAGGTTGGTCTTTTTGTCCCGTGTAACCCTTCTCTCTCTTTCTGCTGTCCTTACCACTTGTGTTTCTGTTTGAGGCTTGGAGTAGGTACAAGATGATGCTCATGGCAAACAGGAACAGGACTTTATCCCAGAAGACAGATATAGGACAGTTGGTCAGAGAAGTTGTTGTAGAAGAGATGGGAAAGGGCACTTGGGACATGTATTGTGACCCCATGCACATTCAGATAGAGCAGAGAGAGAGCCACTGTACATCCCTGATCTTACATCTATCCCCTTGCTATCCTAGTAAAGACAGCAATGTCATTTCATCATCTTCAAATTTTTAATACTACATCCTTGCCACACCTGCTCTCCTGCTCTCTTGCCACTTGCAATCTGCTATCTGTCCCTCCAGCAAACATTGGATAGCTGGAACTAGTTATTTATTTACTTACTTACTTACTTACTTAGGGTTTTTTTTTTTGCACATCTTGAGGTTTTGAATTTATACATATTCTTCTAAATCTTCCATTTTGGATTTCAAAATATTACATACAACATAAATTTACAAACTTTATTGCAAACATAGCAATTTATCCAGTGTATTTAAGGAATTTCCACCACTCTTACCATTCCATGTCTCCCAACCACCCTCTCTCTCTCTCCAGGGTGGTGGGTATGACCTGTGATTTATTCCCTTAAAGTCCTCTTGCTTTTATACTAAAAAATTCTTCTTAATGCCATTGAAGCAGATTGCAAAAGGTTATAGGACCCCAGATTAACTCTTTGCAGAAGATTATGAGGCACATATGGAACTAGTTTTAAGTGCAATGGGTAGCCTTGTGAGGTGTAGGCTCCCCACTACTGAGAGATTATGATTATGAATGCATACATGAAGTACATGTATACTGAGCTGAGGACTTGCATAGAGTCCATAGGGGTTTTCTACTGTTTCAGGGGCTAAGGCAGAATTAATGGTTGGAGATTTGCAGACTGAAGGCCAAGATAGAATCAAAACAAAAAATACCTGGCCATATATCATATCCATCTTTAAAGTGACACCTCTTCACTGCTAGAGGATGGTGTGGAAGAGAGTTAGGGGAGAAAGAGCCAACCCCTGCAATAGGGATTTTGTCTCCATCTCTCTGCAGGTCTTCTCCTCTGGGGGATACAGGTATCAGTTTTATAAGTCTAGAATCCCATTCAATAACCTCTTACTCTAGGTGATCATATTGAGGCCAAGAAGCCTCCCAAGAAGCTGGTTTGTGTTTACAGTACAGAAGCTTCTTTTCAATATCTACAGTGTTTATGTTTCCATGCCTTGGGATCTTACACAGCAGAAAAACCAAACAAAAGCTGAGGTGCTTGCTCAGTGACCTTGAGCACGAACAAATGAATCGGGCATGTTGAAAGGGGATTTTGAGAGCAATAGAAACACACGAGAAATGCACCTTTGCAATCTGGAGTATGATACTTTTCAGTCCCCTGAATATTCCTTCCGTCTCTACATTGTGTTTTTCCCCTCTTCTCCTCCCCCTCTCCATTGCTATGTTCTAGCTACACAACACTAAATCTCTCTCGGAGCCCCTATCTCAGTATTCTGGGGGTACAAGTGGCTGTTGGTGACCTGCCCAGCAATGTGCTCACTTCAATTACAAACTACCTCTGCCTCTCTGCCTTTGGCCTAGTTTATCTGTAAGCAATTCCTGGAGTCTGGTATTAGGTCGTTTTTCATCTGTGACTCTTTTGTATAATTTATAGATTCTTGAAGACTTAGAAACTGCCAGAGACTTGGAGAAAAGATTAATCCAACATTCCCTTTTAACCAAAAGAATAAATGGCAGCTTCAGAAAAGGAAATGGTCTTTCCCACGCGGCAGGTGGAAAGGCTGGACTGAAAGCCAAGCATCTGTCCAGAGTTCTGCATTAGTTACCTAGCTTGCTGCTGTCATCAAATACTGGACAAGAAGCAACACAAAGGAAGAAAGGTTCACATAAAGGAGATACAATTCACCGTGGCAGGTAAGCCACGGAGGCAGCTGGTCACATCACGTGACAGTCAGGAAGTAGAGAGTCGAATGCTGGCAATCACCGCTTTCTTCTGTTAATTCCGTCTGATCCCTGAAAAAGTGCTGCCCCTTTCCAAAGCGGGTCTTCTCTCTTCAGCTAGTCCTTTTAGGAAATACCCTCAGACGTGCTCAGAGGTGTGTTTCCATGGTGATTCTAAATCCAGTCAAGCTGCCGTTGAAGAGGAACTATCGCGTGCTCCAGAAGCATCTCATCCCTTAGGTCATTAAGGACTCATCCCCTTAGGGCATCCACACCCTTGAGGCCTTACTGTTGTCACCCACAGCCTCCCTCCTGGCCAGCAAAACATCACAGCTAAGTTTTGTTTTGGTGCCAGGAAAGGTGTAGGCTCTTCACTGACATGCTCCCCATAAACTATTACCAAAGGAGCAAGAGGGAGAAAATGCATTTCCTGAAGTGCTGAGCTGATTAGCTCAGCACATGACTTCTTTAAGTGGCCATCCTGCTCAGTTCCCCAGGGCCAGTGCCCTGCAGGAGCCAAAGCACAGAAGACAGAAGTGTGGTCTGAGGACCAGATTTAGAAGAGGAAGGGCTCAGCACTTGGGGGGCAGAGGCAGGCGGATCTCTGTGAGTTTGAGACCAGCCTGGTCTACAAGAGCTAGTTCCAGGACAGGCTCCAAAACCACAGAGAAACCCTGTCTC
>NC_022030.1:58551069-58566751 GCF_000317375.1 Microtus ochrogaster
AAGAAGAAGAGGAAGGGCTGATTCCTTTCCTTCTGTGCTTTATCCTTCCCTTCTGTCTTCAGGGCTATGAGGGGCAGGTGCATGCATGAAAGTAAGTGGCAGGCAGAGTTTGACATCAAGTGTCTTCCTTTACTGTTCTTTGTGTCATTTTTTCCCCCAACTTTTCAAGACAAGGTTTCTCTGTAGCTTTGGAGCCTGTCCTAGAACTCACTCTGAGACCAGGCTGGCCTCGAACTCACAGAGATCCGCCTGTGTCTGCCTCCCAAGTGCTGGGATTAAAGGCGTGTGCCACCACGGCACTGGCTCTTTGCGTTATTTTTTTGATGCAGAGTCTCTCACCATGTTCTCCACTTTGGCTATAAGGGCTGGTCAGTGAGCCTCCAGATCTACCTGTCTCTGTCTCGGCCCAGAGCTATGGTTACAAGTGTGCCTCTCTCTGTGTGCCTGGCTTTCACGTGTATCCTGGGGACCACACTCAGGTCCTTGTGCTTGCACAGCAGGCTCCCTCTCAAGGACCCCTCTCTCTAGCCCTGCTGTTTTTAAGTTTAGAGTCAAGCTCTCAGTATGTAGCCCAGACTGGCCTCGAACTTGTGATCGTCCTGTCTCAGGTTTCCCGGTGCTGGTATTACAGGAGTATGCCACCACTCCTAACTTGTAAAAGTTGGGTTCTAATACCCAAAGGCCTGTTTTGTTTACAAAGGTCAGGAATCACTGCCCTCTTCCTTAGGCTCTTCCTAAAGGCTCTAGACTTCCCTCTGCTTCTGTGGGGGTTGACATCATCACCGGCACAGAGAGGATGCGCTGCTGGGTCATTCATATCTTTATTCTGACAATTCTATTTCCATTGGTACATTTTGAGCTTACACTTCCTCATGAAGTATGAATGGGGACAAGGACACGGAGCGGGAAACGGAACTGAACGTGCTTTGTCTTTTTTTGTTGTTACAAATTAGAAGCTTGTCGTGCCTTCATAAGTTATAAAACGCCATTTCCCTGGTCCCCTTAAAGAAAATGCTTCCCTTCCTAGCTGAATTTATGATGAATTTTCAATAAAAAATTGACAATAAAAGTCTAAATGCACAATAAACATAAAACTGCTTCATAGTTATAAGTGATGATTCATTGCTTTGAGTTTTAAAGTATTAATAAATTAAGATTTCCTCAAAAATTCTGGATTTCCATCCCATTAGAGAGCGTTTTCTGAAAGTACCGTTTTCGCCTGTGTGTTTTTAACGGCTCGGTGGGTGGTTCGCTGCCCACAGGTGGGTTAACCATTAGTTCCGTCTCCTCTCACCAATATTCAATCCAAGTAACTGTGAATCACCAGTGAGTCTCTGCTCTAGTCTGAGCACCTTACATCCCGTTATTCCTAGCAGCTATAGCAGACAAGTACGAGTGTTACTCTCATTCTGTTGGTGAGGAAATACAGCACAAAGACATTAACCAGCTTGCTTAACTGTCCCTGAAAACCATACGCATGTTGTACATTCATGATAGAAAGCTTGAATTGTCTTGCTTGTCACTGACACGGGTATCGGCCTTCACTTGTCATCCTTTGTTCCAAGTGTTCTGGGAATTGGAATAACAGCATACACACATCACCCAGAACAGCTTTTCCCCAATCACTATCACATTCATTTGTTTGAGTGAGAAAATATTAATAATGTCTCTGAGATGGTCATGGAAGAATGCCAAACCACTGCCTCGAAGCACAGAAACACACAAATGAGTGCACACAGACATGCATGCACACAGGCACATGCTAGCACACAGGCATGCAAGCACACAGACATGCATGCACACAGGCACATGCTAGCACACAGGCATGTGTGCACACAGACATACTAGCACACAGGCATGCGCTAGCACACAGGCATGCGCTAGTACACAGGCATGCACTAGCACACAGGCATGCACTAGCACACAGGCATGCACTAGCACACAGGCATGTGTGCACACAAGTGTGCAAGCACACAGGCATGCACTAGCACACAGGCATGCTAGCACACAGGCATGCATGCACACAGGCACATGCTAGCACACAGGCATGGTAGCATACAGGCATGTGCTAGCACACAGGTATGGTGCACACAGGCAGGCTAGCACACACGCACATGTGCACACACTTCAAGGTGAAGCTTGTGTCTGGAGAGCTCTCTGAAGTAGAAGTAGTGACAGTTGCTAGGGATTCTTCCTTCCAGGGTAAGCCAGAGGCAAGGGTGAGGAGGGTTAGAATCTTAGTGTTCTTATGGCAGCACACTGAGTGTGCTGCATGGGCAGGTCCTTCACCTTGGCTATAGCCCAGGGACAAGATGACCTCTAAGTGTGGCAGACGCACGCTACCATGTACCTCCTGTGGGCCTTCCCCTCAAAGCTTCTCTTACCTGCTTTGGGGGTGAGGACCAACCCTTCTCTGCACCTCCTGCCACGATGCTTTCACAGCCAATTACAGTTCTATTTCATTCTCAGCAAGGGAGCTGGCAGCTTTGGGTTCCCTCAGCAGGACTGGCTGGCTGCAATTAATGTCTCTTCTAGAGCTGATCAGCTAAGAGGAGGCCAGAATATTTATTCTACCCCCAAGCCCACATTTAAATTAGGAAATGGAAGGTTTCCTATCTTGTTGCCTATATTCAGAGTCCTCAGCTAACTCAAATGTGTTAACCCTTCATAGCTCATTCTTAGTGGTGTGTTGACTGAAGTTTCTGTTCCACCTGGTCCTGCAGTCGTTCAGACCCAGAGAAAACACAGAGAGGTCTACATTAATTATAAACTGATTGGCCTATTAGCTCAGGCTTCTTATAACTTACATTAGCCCATAATTCTTGTCTGTGCTAGCCAAGTAACTTGGTAACTTTTTCAGCAAGGCAGTTACATCTTGCATTCTCTGTGTCTGGGTGACGACTGCAGACTGAATCTTTCCTTGTTCTAGAATTCTCGTAGCCCCACCTCTACTTCCTGCCTGACTACTGGCTACAATCAGTGTTTCTTTAAAATACAAGTGACAGGGTACAGACCATTGTCCCATAGCAGTGGTGGAGTTGGATCAGAGAACCAAGAGACCATTCCTGGACTGGACGTCCCCAGGAATAAACGAGAAATTTCTTGATTCTTCTTTTTAATACCCCCAATCCAGACCAATAGGATGAGCTGGGGACCCATTAGCTCTCAGCTAGAGCCAGGGATTCAACGGAAGCCATAGACATAATGCTTAGTGTTCTATTGGAGCTCTGAATGCAGAAAGTAATGCATAAAAATCATTTGCTTAAGGAAAGACAGGAAGTTCAAATGGGGGAAAGTCAGGAGAAGGAAATTAATACAAATGGAATTTTATCAGGTGGCACACATTTTACATATAGTAGAATGAGAAATCGCTATGAAACTGCACTGTTACAGACAATGGAACTAAGACTCAAGTGAAGGAAATTGTCCAAGGCCATCTAACTAATGTGTTGGAGTGACTGTATTAATGGCCTCCTTGCTGTCACTTCCTTTTGGCTATGGCCATTCATATCAGTTCTAGAGGAGCTACATGACTTGCTCTGGGCAAGTGGAGCCTTGGCAAAGTTGATGCAAGCAGAGGCTTACAGTGCTTGATGGCTAAGACCTGCTCTCACTTGCTGGTGGGAACACTTGCCATCATGCCAACAAACTGGGCAGTATTACTAGATGACATAAGATACATGGATCAAAGCAGGGTCACCCATCCTGGATCAGCCAATATCCAGCCACAGCCAGACCTTTTAAGTCCCTCCAGTTATGACTAGTCAAATGGAATCAGGAAAACCAGTCAACTACTTTGTAGATTTGTGAAGACTTGTGAGTGGTTGCTTAAGCTTTTAGTTTGGGGGTGCATATGCAGAGGCATAGTTAGTAGCTAGGGTTCATTGATCGAGTCCAAAGATGGCAGAGCCCATAATGAAAAAAGAAAAGGCTGGAATTGTAGCAGATGAAGACACAGGTTCCATTAAGATTCCGTAGGCTCTTGGTTACGTGAGGTTTTACTGGAAAGACTGCAGTATCTCTAAATCTGGGTATCGTAAAGGGTAGTTGTGGGCACTTGCCTGGCTGGCAGGTCTTCCATGTTCCAAATGCTTTGATCCCAAGTGCTTACCCCTAGAGTTGCCGTCTTGGATCTGGGTATGCAGAGATTCTTGACAGGAATTCTCAAATCACATCTTTCGTTTGTCCCTCTGAGAAGGCGATCCATCCCTCAAGCTGAGATCCTGCAGGTTTTCCCGACCTCCATACATTGTGTCCGCTCATGACCGAAACAGACCCTCCTTTCAGGGACTCCCTTCCCTTGTATGGCTCATTGCCTGAGTCTTACAGTTGAAGTCTGCCCTTTCTAGAGAGAGGTACAGAGACAGGTAATCTGCATTTCCTGGGGTTTCTTTTTTGAGTTGTGGATATGGTATCCTCAACACTATCTCTGAGACTGTGGAGAAGGGACAGGGCCTTGGGTACGGAGTCACAGCAGCAAATGCTGATTCTGGGGTTAGTGAATGGCAGGATTGTTTTTAAAGACTAACATGGCAATCTGTGTCCACAGCCTTAAAAATGCCCGTGCCTTTTAAAGGAGTGATTCTATCCAGGATTCTCTCCTAAGGACACCTGGACATGATTTGTGAAATCAAAAAATCACCTGAGGGAATTCTTACAGAACCGATATGATTGGAAAATACAAGTCAAAAATAGGCTGTATGTTATGGACCAGATTGGGGGGCAATTATGCAGGAAGGGGGCTGTAATTATAGAAGGTTTTAATTTGTAATCAATCCTTACACAGTTTTAAGATAGGGCTATCCCCTCCCATTCCAGACTCTGAGTAGGAGCACAGAGAGAGAGTTGGAAAACTTGCCTTAAAAACCCAGAGACCAGAGAAGATCTATAAAAAGTGGCCAAAATGATCAACGATGTGAGTCTGGGATCTAAATATAGGGCCTTTCAGCATAGATGGATGGTGACTGAGGGGGAAATGAATGAAGTGTCAAACAGCCATAAAGTCTAAGGAGAGGAGCGTGGGGCTAGCTCACCAAGTCCCAGAAATGACTGAGAACACTAAGTCACGAGTGCTTGCTGAGTGGCCTGGCCATCTGACAGAGATAAGCATGCAAGAGGGAGTTACACTGTCAGTCCCTAATTAAGTGAAACACAGGCAAGAGTCATGCCAAGAGCCGAGGCATTGGATGGGTTTGGAATGTGTCCCTGTGACAATTCCTCTTGGGCTGGGGTCATCTTGCATTTTCTTTTTCTTTCTTTCTTTCTCTCTCTCTCTCTCTCTCTCTCTCTCTCTCTCTCTCTCTCTCCTTTCTTCTTTCCTTCTTTCTTTCTTTTTCTTTTTTTTTCTGTTGGTTTTTCAAGACAGGGTTTCTCTGTAGCTTTGGAGCATGTCCCGGAACTAGCTCTTGTAGACCAGGCTGGCCTTGAACTCAGAGATTTGCCTGCCTCTGCAGGGATTAAAGGTATGCGCCACCACTGCCGGGCCATCTTGCATTTTCAACACGAGGACTAAGCGGTGGTGTTCCACCCAAGGCTTCAGAATGTTCACGAAAGGTGATTGTCCTCAGTCCTCAGAGGGAAACAGTAAATATGGCCCCCAACCCACACCCCTACTCTAATCCTCTATCACCTTTGCCTCACGCAGGTTTCTGTGCCTGAGCTCAGAGAGGACATTGGGAGGTTCTGGTGAACAAGAGAGGCTCTTGGATTCCTTCCTTTTGGTTGGGATTGGGGACAGCCTAACTAGAGGCTGAGGTAGGGAAGAGTAGTACCTTTAAGACACCCACCACACAGGGGTGGGGAGAGAAAGACAAAGAGAGAGAGAGAGAAGTAAGGACTATAGAATTCTTTGAAACAGAAAATAAAATTGCCAAGATAACAGCAGCCCCAGAGACTTGGAGCTGCTTAACAGAAGCGTGGAGCCAGCAGCCTGGAGTCTATTCCCATGCCAGAGCCATTCAAATTTGCTTAGCATGCTTTCTGCCGACAGGGAGCTGCAGCCAAGACTTCAGGAATAGTACACTTTCCCGTGAGGTGTGAAGAGAGCCGAGCTGGGCTTGCAGCAGACTCTGGCATGGGCACCCCAGTACCGCAGAGATGTGGGACCTGCTCTTGGAGCACAGAACCTGGGCAGGGCTCAGGGTGGAATCTTTTGTGTTCCGTTGCAGCAGCATCCTAAGGGAGGCCAACGCCTCTCTGGGCTCCAGGTTGATATGTCTAAGTCAGTGGTTCTCAACCTGTGGGCTACAACCCCTAGAGGGTTGCCTATCAGATATTCTACACACCAGATACTTACATTAGGATTCATAACAGTAGCAAAATTACAGTTGTGAAGTAGCAACGAAAATAATTTTATGGTTGGGATCACCATAACATGTGGAGCTGTATTAAAGGGTCGCAGTGTTAAGAAGGCTGAGAGCTGCTGCCCTAAGCGAGTAAAGGGCTGTGAGACTGATTTGAGGAAGAAGCCCAGCATACAGGAAAAACAACAAACAATAGAGAGCCTTACCGTAATCTCTTTAAAAAAAAAAAAAACAGGCAAAAGATTACAAGGCGAAAGTCTTTCTTTCTCTGGATCCTCTTTTGTTACTATACTTTTTCTCAATTATAATTATTAACGCATATCAATTATATACAAACTAGTGGGTTTTGCTACAATTTTCACACATGAATATAGTACACTTTTTGGTCATGTCCACTTTCCTTCTTTTTTTTAGCCTTTTGGCTCTGCCCTGACTACTTCCTTTAGCCTCTAGTTTTCCCAGGAACACATAAGATTGAAACTGTACGCAACCGGGAAGGGAAAGATGAGGACAGTGACCGCCCATGACTTAATACTTCCCCCAACCCACCGTCCCAACAGGTAGAAGTCACAAACATGAAAAGAAGGCTTGGGTGGGAAAGGGTAGGTCCTAAAACGGAGGGTCATGGAGGCAGGAGGGTGAATAAGGATTTGAGGCGCTGACTTTGTTCTCCCTTCTCCTGAAACACCAGGGCAGATAGCAAAAAACCTGGAAACTCCAAGCTTCCCTGCAAGTAATGGCCTAATCCCATATTCTTGGCTAACAGCAACTTCAGGCTCACGGGTTCAGGCTCATGAAGTTCACTTTCAAGACAGCGAAAGGAGGTGCTTGGTGAGGGAACCAGCTGTAGGGTGCTCTCATTTGCAGAGTTAGTCCCTACCTCCTCCCGTTAGGTGGGAGGAGTCTCAGTAAAGGTAGCATTACTGTTCTTTTACCTTGTTACCTTTATTTTTTTTAAAGATGTATTTATTTATTATATATACAATATTCTGCCTACATGTATCCCTGTGGGCCAGAAGAGGGCACCAGATCACATTACAGATGGTTGTGAGCCACCATGTGGATGCTGGGAATTGAACTCAGGACCTCTGGAAGAACAGCTAGTGCTCTTATCCTCTGAGCCATCTCTCCAGCCCCCACCTTGTTACCTTTAAAGTACCAGTGGCAGACCATGAAGATAGCAGCCTGTGGGGGGGGGGGCGGCGTCTGTTCCCCCGACCACGGCTCTGCTGCTGCCGCTCAGCGTAGTTTTAACTAAATCTCTATTGTTCTAATAAAGCTTGAGATTCAAAGGCTAGTGAAAGCCTGCAAGCTTAGAGAGCTGGAATAGCAACTGGCTAACTGTCTCTCTCTGCCGGCAACCAGGATACAAACCCTTTCCACACCACCCCAACTAAAAAATAAAATCACACTAAGCTCCTCCCCGCTACTTCCTGTCAACCAGTTGCTAACCTCGCCTCTCTAAGCCCAGGTGAATTTTGTTTAATTAACACAAACACAGCACATCTTCATGTAGTTAACAAATGTAGCGTGAACAAAATCTTCATATAGTTAACAAATGTAGCGTGAACAAACGTAACACATCTTTGCCTGGATAAACAAATATTCCGCAACATGGAAGAACATGGTAACACTGCCACCATGAGTACTCCCTATGTGTGCCACAGGTTCTAAGCAGTTCTCATCGTATCTTAGTCCTTCTGAGAAACCTAGGAATACAGGAAGTGTCTTTAGTCCTACCTTGACCCCTAAGGAAATTTGTCTATGGTCACATACGTGGCACATGGCAGAGCCAAGGACCTCACAAACCATGCCATGACACCTCATTTACATCAGGTGATTAGGACAACGCTTGGGCCACCGGCACATGTTCAAAGGCAGGGATTAGCAAGAGAGACGACAGCAACAGAACACACGGGTGGGACAGTGTAGACACGGATGACAAGATGGGGCTGGGAGAGGAATAGTTTGCCCAGTGTCTCTCACCCAGCAAATGAGAGAATTGATACTTGAACGTAGAATTCAAAGCAGGGATTGGCACACAATGAGTCCCCAGTAAGTTTTACTTCTTGGTGCTTATTTTTATCTTTGTGTACATAGAAGTCTCAAAGTAGTGTGGGAGGCAGACGGGTTGTTAATGAGTAGCTGGTCCAATGCTTTACAAAGAGAGTCTTAGCCAATTTTGCTTTAAGTGGGTCTCCATGAAGTTGGAGTCTTTGGGTTGCAGCCAGCACGGGGATACTAAACAAGCTTCTCAGGGGATTTCGATGCAGCTTTAACTCTCAGGAGACACTGGGTTGAGGGAGAGATCTCTTAAACACAGAGTCACCAGCCCGAGAGTAGGAGAGCTGGGGTTGAACCTGGGAAAGGTCTTTTGTGCTGTGAAGGAGTCAGGGGTGACCCTAAGTACCTGCGGCCCTGGTCGGAAGCATCAGAAAGCAACGCGAGACTCCAGCTTGTTTGCACCTGCGCAATACGTGACTCTGCAACCTCCACCGGATCCCCTAAACGCCCCCACATGATCCATTAACCACAGAGAACGAAAAGCCATTTTAGGAAAATTTCACCACAGGGCCTCCAAGGAGCATCATAAGGGTTTTGCACAATCTAGGCTGCACGCCCCTCTACTAGTGTGTAAGGACCATGGAAGACGGATTCGAAGGGACAATTCTGTACTTTTCCCCTAACCTGTCAGATGATTTGGCCTGGTTTCTGGAACAAATAGGGAACACAGTGACCTGGCATCGCTGAAACTTCCTGAGAAGTGTAGTGGCCTGGAACCTTGGACCTGGGCCCAGGCCACTGTATGCAAAGAACCCAGTTCTAGCTACTCGAGGCTTAGCTAAATTACATTCGTCTATTGAGCCAGGCAAAGGTATGAGGCCAAATCAGCCTTTAATTTTGGTTCTTTGGTAACAATAGTGATGGTAATGATGAGTTAGACAGAAAGACAACCAGACATTAGGGTACACATTTGGGCTGTTAGAAATCCGGATACAATTATGAATGAGCACATTAAGAATGACCTTCGCCGGGCGGTGGTGGCGCAGGCCTTTAATCCCAGCACTCGGGAGGCAGAGGCAGGCGGATCTCTGGGAGTTCGAGGCCAGCCTGGTCTACAAGAGCTAGTTCCAGGACAGGCACCAAAGCTACAGAGAAACCCTGTCTCGAAAAACAAAACAAAAAAAACAAACAAAAAAAGAATGACCTTCTTCCCACCAGCCCTCCAATCCTGTGGTTTGTTTACTATGCAGATCATGTTTGACTTCACAGAATTGGGTGTTCTTTAAATTCAATTATTGTGAGGTTAAGTTCCTCTCTCCAGAAGCAGTTGAGTAAATTTAGAAGCCGTTAGAGGGAATAGGTACATTTGTCTTTTACCAGTTAAATGATAGGGAGAGAGGCAAGGCAGCAGTGAAATAGTTACCAGGACAATGAAGGTTGTAGTTTCCAGGGCTTGGGATCGTCTGCCCACCTTCCTTGTCCCATGTAGCCTTCCTTTTGCTTTGTTTTTGAGATGATGAGCAGATAGATTAGGACATTTTTCATGAAGATGGAAGTAGATTCTATGTGTGGCTTTGTGTATCCGTGTCTGTGTGTTTCTGAGAGTAAGTGGCTGGTATGAGACTAGAAATAGAAATAATTTTGTAGGTTAATTGGATTTTGTATAGATAACTACGGCTTATTAGGCTTTAAATCTCCCCTCGTCTTAGTAACAGAGTTCTCTCTTTGTTAGATCTAATCATCTTGCAACAATTCATAATTCCTCTCTGCTATTATTGGCCTGCTGTTGGTCCCTTGAAGCCACGATTTGGCCTTAGATACATTGAGAAAAGCACGGTCTGTCTGGAAAAGGAGTATGATGGGTGGGGAGCTAAAAAGACTCTTCAGAAAACAGCTGCTCAACACTGTCTAATACAGTATGCACAGAATTCAGAATGCCTTGTCTGTGAACAATAACGGATTTTCAGGTCTTGGGGTGACGTGGGAAGTCCTTCTGTGTATGTGTTGCTTTTATTGGTTAATGAATAAAGAAACTCCTTTGAGCCTATGGCAGGGCAGAACAGAGGTAGGTGGGGAAAACTAAACTGAATGCTGGGAGAAAGAAGGCAGAGTCAGGAGAAGCCATGTAGCCCCCGCCAGAGACAGGCACAGGATCCCAGATAGAACTTTACCCAGTAAGCCACAGCCATGTGGCAATACACAGATGAACAGAAATGGGTAAAATTAAGATGTAAGAGCTAGACAATAAGAAGCTAGAGCTAATGGGCCAAGCAGTGATTTAATGAATACAGTTTCTGTGTGGTTATTTCGGGGCTGAGCAGCCAGGAACAAACATGGTCTCCTACAACACTGGGGTATCTTTGGAGGTTCATCCTCCATAGTCTGCTGGCAGGGATGCCACCCTAATACGTCGTTTTTGTCTTGATCCTGATGCCAGAATACATTGACTCCCACAGTCTGGAGAGTGAGGAAATGATTGCCTACTGTCCTGATGGAAGAAGACACTGGGATTTTCAAGTTTATCCTAGCTCTGTTATCCCATGCTTTAACCTATTTGGGCTTCGTCTCTTCCTGTCTCAGCATTTCTTCACAAACAACTGGTCTATATTTTGGACCCATGATGTTGTTTGTTATGCCTATAGTCTGTGTGTGTGTGCGTGTGTGTGTGCGTGTGTGTGTGTGTGTGTGTGTGTGTGTTATTGATAGTCCTCACTGTTTGCTGGTCTCAGGATGTGAGGGCTTCAAGGATTGACAGAAAACAGTGCCTGACTTTCCCTATCACCAGAAACACTACCTAGGGAAGTTTCTAACTTCTTTGGCATTTCCATGTCCTCAACACACACACACACACACACACACACACACACACACACACACACACACCCTATGACCTAATTCTTACCCCTGTACCTACTACTCCCTATCACAATACAGAGATCTAGCCTGGAGGGAAATTCTTACTTTGAAGTTTCTATCCTGTGGGTTTTCATAGCAGAACAGCTACAAGACCACCAGACTTTCCTTTAATATAGACTCTCAGAGCAAGCTTTAGTGGACTACTCTGCTTATGAAAACCTTTGTCTCTTAACCCATTCTTAACAAATATTTCCCTCCCTGCTAATAAGGTTAGAAGCACGAGGGCAGTGTGAAGAAGTGAGATCCTATTTTGACCTGTGCCCTGCCCCCACCCCTACCCCCCACCACACACACATCAATTCCTATCCAATGAACACGGCCCAGAACTGACTTCAGAGCTGGAGATGAAGGGAAGGAGCAAGGTCCATGTCTTTGTGCTGATGGGTAAGGGGATCCAGCAAGATCATCGCTCATATCAGGTCAGAAAAGCTAAGGGTCTTCCAGACAGGCGCTGTGGGTAGAAGAAAAGACAAAGGCGACCATACCAGCGTGGGAAGAGGTGATTTGGGTAAGAGACAGTCCCATTTTCAGGAGCACCTAATGGTATCTTCATTCATGAATGGTATCTTCATTCATGAAGTGGGAGCAATTACTACTAACCTCACTGTGTTGAGGTGGCAGGTGGAATCACATCTACAGACATGCTCTGCAGACAGCGAGGAGAGAGAGCAACCCAAGAAAGAAGAAGACATAAAGGAAGGAAATTAATATTTGAAGGAGGCAGGAAAATGGCTTTGTAAGCAAGTTTTGCTAACCCCCATTGAAACCCCTACATACTAGCCTCCTTTTAAGTTGAGTGAATGCCAACTTGCTACCTCGCTCCCCTGGTTTCATAGATGAGGCAATTTGTTTTGATAAAAGAAAATCTCCCTGAAGCTCTCCAGGTGTTTTATCTCAACACTTTGATAATTCTTCCCACACCTTCATGCTCAGCTCCCAATAGCTTTCTTTCATATTTCACCTAGAAAATGGGTAAAAAAATCCAAACTAAAATTTGCCAGACTCATGGATAAATCTTGGTTTCTCATCTGACTTAGTCCATCAGCAAAACTGACTCCTCCTTTTCTTAGTATACTTTGTATTCTTCCTCGGCTTGCGAAATACAGCATTTTCTCACGTGGCTACCCTTCTCTTCTCAGCCTCTTCTGCTGGTTCCCAACATCTTATGACTTCTGAAACCCAGTGCCCTCCTTATCTGGCATACGCTGACCACTTCATTATCTCATCTAAGCAGTGGATTTAATGCCACCACCACCCCACACTCTGCTAAAGAGTCTCATGCCCCTCTCTCGTCTCAGGCCCAGAAGCCAGGCTAATGTACACCACAGTGCTCGCTGGGAAGTTCCCACTCCATAGCTGATGGACCTCTCACGGTTGATCCTTTCAAAAGCGAGCACCCAATCTTTACTCCAAAACCCGCTTGCTTTTCAGTCTCAATTCAAATAAAAGCAACTCTCCCATTCTTCCCAACGCCCAAGTCAAAATTAGCATCATCGTCTCCTTTCCTGTCTTGCTCACAAACCACATCAAATCCTCCCACCAACCTCAACATTTATTTCTTCAAAAAAGTACATCCGAGTCTTCATATTTCTTTTCATTTGTCTTGATACTGTTTGGTCTGAAACATATTCATCCTTTATTTATGGATTATTGTAATGGCCTTCTAGCTCCAGATTCTGCCTTTTTCCCCTCTAGTCTGTCTCCAGTAGAGAAGCCAGCACAGTCCTGCCGCACACAGTATCATGTCATTTGAAGTAGGCAAGAGGGGCTCAGAGACTAAGCAAGTCTCCACAATCTTTCACTCAGAACACCCAAGACTACCCATTTCATCCATAAACGGCAGGCCCTTAAGACAGGCCGTAACCCTTGCCTTATCTGTTTCCCCACCACTGGTCCCTATTTTGACGTCTTCTATTTTCTTTCTTTTTTTTTAGATTTCTTTATTTTTATGTGCATTGATGTTTGGCCTGCATGTATGTCTGTGTGAGGGCTTTGGATCCCCTGGAACTAGAGTTACAGACAGTCTTGAGCTGCCATGTGGGTGCTGGGAATTGAACCTGGGTCCTCTGGAAGAACAGCCAGTGCTCTTAACTGCTGAACCATCTCTCCAGCCTCAATCTCTCCTATTTTCCTTCCTCTCACTTACTCAATCTTAGCATGCCAGTGTCTTTGGTTTTCCTGAAATATGTCAGCCACTTTTCTGCCTCAGAACCTGTGCCCAGATTGCTTGGTCCCAAATATCTGCACGGCTTACGTCTCTGCCTGCCTCACGTCTTAGTTCAAACACCCTTCTTCAGTGGGCTTCCATAGACATTGGTTTTGATATATAGTTACTTTCCCGGTTGCTCTGACAAAATACAAGAATTTTACTTGGTTCTCGATCCACTCGAGTGGACAGCCAAGATGAGCCACCAAAGAGTTTCAGGGAATATGGTCCATCATGGCAGGAATGACGGGGCAGTGAGAACTTGAAGCATCTGGTCACACTGCATCCAGGGCAGTAAGCAGAGAGGGAGAAAGGCTTGTACTCAGATCCTTTCTCAGTCACTCTGGCTCCCAACCCGTGGGGATGCCGCCACCTACTCTCAGGATGGGTCTTCTCAAGTTAAGCATTTCTGGAAATGGCTTCATAAACACACCCCAGAGGTATGTTTCCATGGTGATTCTAAACGCAGTCGACTTGACAATAAAGATTAGCCACCACACCATCCCATTTAGAATTTTAGTCGGCCTCGTCCTCCTCCATGGTCTCTTTTCCCTTTCCGTGCTATTTTCTCCACAACACATGACAGCATATCTTAGGTAGACACAATGGACTTGTTTATCTGATTCATTGTCTTTCTCTACCAGAGAACTTTATGCCTCCCATCTAGAAATGGAACATAGTATGTAAAGACTGAATGGACAAGGGAATGACCAAACACAGCTTAGAGTGCTCCGCAAGGTGATCAAGGTCGCACAGACTGTCAGAGCCTAGATAGAGCCAAGACTGTCTAGGATGAGAGCCGGACTCTTAATCATCATGAGCCGCAATAAAAGGAAAAGAACTATAAGCTGTGCCCTAAGGCTGATATGGTATCATTTTCTTGTTTTGGTATCCCAGAACAGCAAACTCCAGCCCAGCACGGGACTGCCTTTGCCGCAAGATGCTGTATGTATTTCTTTCTGTTCAATGTTTGGGATGCTTGGGAATAGTGAGTGGGAAAAGGTAGTCTTAGGCTTACCTGGTACTGCCATAGCAACCAGGTAACCTAAGGACTCTTGAAGCTAGACCTTCAGGCTGAAAGAGGCAAAAAAAAAAAAAAAAAAAAAAAGAAACAGGCTCAAAAATAAACAAGAAAATCTGTGACTAAAGAAACAGCCGTGGCTGCCACCTGCCCTGTTGGTAGAAGAATCTTCATCCTTTTCCAACCCCTCCTACCTGGTTAGTCACGGCCACAGCTGGGAATGCCTTGTGCTGAGCCCCGCCTGTAGCACAACGCCAACCCAAGAGACCTGTGTTCTTCTCTGGTCTAGCATCTCTAAACCAAAGGTCCCCCAAATATTCCTGCTGCCCTGTAGTAACACAAGAACATTTCTGGGCTGGGAGTCTAGAATACTGTGATCCAATCCCTGTACCAGTACCAGCAGGGCAGACTCTCCTAGAATGTCCTTTGTCTTAACTTCTCTCAGTGACCCAGCTGAGCCTTTTCTTAAGGCTCCTGCTCCTTTCTTCCCTATTTGACTGATCTTACTATGACAGTAGGAAAATGGAATGGTAATAGAAAAAATAAAACTGAATGGAAGTCTTAAAGAAATGGGAGTTAGAACTGGAATGTAGCAAGAGCGCTTACGTATGCTGGGGACTGTCAAGTCCTTTGCTTGCTTCTTCTCCTTTGGTCCTTTAAGGAGGCAAGCGTCATCTGTACTTGGAGGGTAAAGATATCACAAAGATGAAGGGCTTTCCTACATCTGCTTACCTAGTAATGGGTGAAGAGACATCCAAAATCAAAGTGCTTGATTTCTAAAATGCATTTCCTTAACCACTGCCACACACTCCACCCCTTGGAGGGCCAGTTTCTTCCGTGTCCCTAAGCCCTGAGATGACTAAGGAGTATCTGGTCCCTTTGCATTTAGTGAACCCCTTTGACCACTGCAGTTTACTGAACTCTGCAGATAAGTTTATTATAATCTTCCCCACTTGAAGGGTGGTTTTGTAATTTAAAAAAAAAAAAAGCGGAGCACGGGAGAAAGATGCCCTGTGACAGAGTTCATGTGGAGGGGTTTTTATTGGAGGGATACATAAAGAAGGGGAGGGGGAGAACTGCCGCTGGGGACAGGAGCAGAAGAACAGAGAGAAGAGAGAAGGGGAAGGGAGCAGAGGGAGGGAGGGAGGGAGAGCGAGAGAGCGAGAGCAAGCGAGCGAGAGAGAGCGAGAGAGCGAGAGAGCGAGAGAGCGAGAGAGCGAGAGAGCGAGAGAG